>NW_010388772.1:27642-29097 GCF_000710305.1 Buceros rhinoceros silvestris | reverse complement strand
GAGGAACTCCGAGTGTTTTCCTCGTCTGTGGTGAATAAAACTCCCTGTATCTCCACTCTCAGATTGTATCTGTTAAGGAAAAACTTGTTTTCCCGGGTATGTCTTTGCGCAGACAGAGCCATAGTCGTGACTAATTATTCAATGAGCACAACCAACGAGACACTAAAAAGAAAAGCCAAAACCACCCATGCACAGAGGCTGGTCAGTTGTCATCTCACAGTACCACGTAGTGCTGTTAGTATTAATTGTGTGCATCTTTTTATGTAGTCATGTGCAGCCTCATTAGCTATTAACCATCGTGGAATGCACCTGCAAGAAGAAATTCAAGGTCTCCTGAGAGGCACCGAAGCGAGCAATGACTTTAAACCATGAGAAAGTGCGGTGTGTACAGGTAGACCCAGTACTGTGAATGGAGGTGGCGTATGTGATCGTTTAAATCAAAGTGGTTTTGGTGGTTTTGTTTGGGAGCATGTCTAAAATAGAAAAGGGGTGTTGAGGCTAGTAAGTGAGAAAAACTGCTGTGCGTAGAAGTGAGCTATTTCTGATTTTAATATCAACTCTGTTCTGCCTACTGCTGAATCCCAACTTGGTCACAGCCTTCCCACCATAAAGTGAGAGTCCTGGAGTGAAAACTATTGTATAAAAGGTTGTTTTTCATTATAGTCTTTAGTAGAGACTGTGATGTACAGGCATGAGGAGTGATTTGAAGGTAAGGAACAGCCCGAGAAACAGCTTGCTTAACCATCTGAGCCAAAACTTTACTCAAAGACCAAGATTTAACCTACCTTTACATCTCGCATGTGAATGCCCACTGGAAGATTGCAGTTGTTACAAGTGTGCATCTCCGTAGTTTGCTCTATTGCACATTGCGTTAGTGCGGTTAATTTTTACTCACTACTATTTGAGATGCCTGAGTATAATATTTCTCTGTATCTCGGTGCTTTCTGCTTCTTTGTAATTAGTTTCAGACATAGCCAATTTTATTACAAAACATTTAGTTTCTGTCTGAGTTAGGATAAAACTCAGAACAGGAGGCAAAAGCTGACTGAAAAATCTGCAGGGAGGCTAGTCCTGAGCTTCAGGCTGCCTCGGCAAGACTGTTTAAAGCAAAGCACCGTTCTTTACTCATTTCAACCTCCAGAAGCTTCCAGAGCAAGGAACCTGTTTTGCTTTTTCCATAAATTACTTTCAAAATTTCATTCTTTGTTAGGCCTTTCAGATGTATGAAAAAAGCTGTTAGCGGGGGATCATCAACTTGCACTTACCTATATTAAATACATTTTATATAATCTCTTTCCAAAAGGCAGATGTTAACCAATGAACATATGGAAATAGGAAAGATCATTTTCTCTGCTAAGTATGTCAGCTGGTGATAGGTTGAAATGAGACTCTTAAACCACAGAAGGAAGTTCTGTTACTGCTGCGAGGAGCAATGAGGACTACATCATCTGGCAG
>NW_010388772.1:0-27555 GCF_000710305.1 Buceros rhinoceros silvestris | reverse complement strand
AGGAATGCTAGAGTTGTTGTTTGCTGTCGTGATAAATGTAGTTCAGATTGGCCAAGTTCTCGCATTTGCTCTTACAAAAAGTATCCACGTTACCTTACTGACCTGTAAAGTAGCACGTACAGTCAGTGGCTTAAATGAGCTTTCAGGAGTGCCAGTATGAAAGAAGAGGGGAAAACAGAGTGCGTCCCCACTCTCTTTGCTCTCCGCTCTTTGCTAAGTGCCAGCATGACTGTTCTCAGGTAGGTGTACACCTACACATTTCGACTACTAGGTGTTGCAGCACCTGGAGAGGAGCTGGAATAAGGAATGATTCAATGTCTGGAACGTGTTTCTTTGAAAGCTTACAAGTGCATCTGTGCTCTGGCGTGTGAGTAAACCAAGATAGTAATTGCTGATAGCTGTAAAACGCTGGGTGTTGGCTGGGTAGAGGACACAGGTGACTTTCCTGAAAGGACTGTGGAGATGAGGGTGCTTCTCATGTTCACATTATGCATTTTGTCTGCAAAATCTTGGAAATTAGGAAGCTTATCAAAAGAACCAAGAATGAGCATGGCAAGTCAGAAGTGACCTGCATTAGCCTGTAGCTGTTAGGTGGATGCTCAGATACAAGCTGTTAAGAACTGCATGGTCATATGTGATACTTTCCTGCATATATACAATACTCTTCCAGCAACCAGCTTTCCCATCCAGAACTGGTTTCTGTGTAGTGAGTGATCCTCAGTGCCTGCTCTTCCATGAAGCATTGAGGCCTTATAGTTAATTTAGTCATACGAAAATTTGTGTACCATTTTTATATTTTGAAGGATTTTCTTTTCAAAATTAGCATTTCAGCATCTCAAGATAGTATCCCATACGTGGTATTCTTAGGCTGACAAGGAATACCGGATCATCCGTGGAACTGAAGGAGCCATTGGAACAGAGAGAAGAATGCACCTTATTTAGTTAATTAATTAGTTATTTTAGTACTAGTGCAGATGTAATATCTTTAAAGAGGTTTAAGTGCATGAAGATTGAGATGTTAAGACGTTGATTTAAGGAAAACACTGTAGTTATATCCCTGTAAAAGCTGTGCAGATAAGATCTGATTTGAAATGCCTCTATTAATTGGCATTTTTCAGTCAGCTTAAAATTCTATTTGTCTGTGAGACTTCTGTGTGATGATCTCTTTGACCGAGATCTGATCTGTTCCAGTTCATGACTGTGATAATTTCATGTGCAATTTACCTTTTTTCCCTGTAAAATCATCTATTCTGACTTCTTAGGCTGGTGCGGGGTTTTTGCTCCGCTTATCAGTGTGTGGCAAGACAAGTCACACTGTGTTTGCAGGCGCTGTGCCCCAGTCCCCTACCGCCGGTTGGTGCAAACTTGTAACATTTACAGCTACTTGCTTGCAGTTCTCTTCTGTGGGTTTTCCCTCCATTCCCTACCTCCTTTGTGAGTTAAATTAAGATTTGGATCTTTCGAACATTACAGTAAAGGAATAATGTAGATATTTTTGTAGTGGCTTATTTGGAGAGAATGCAGTGATTCTTAAAGAAAATATCAGTTAATAAGAAATCCTTTTACTGGTTTATAGTGAGGTGTTGTTAGCCTTGCTTTTGAGAGCTGCCAGGCATGTGGGCATGGGTACCTGCCATTCAGGCTGGGCTTCTGGAAACCACTTTTTCTGCATTTCTTTGTTAATGAGGTGAACCAGTAAGAGCACCATTCAGCTGGTGAAAAAGTTGTATTCCAAGCTGAAAGGGAGTGCTGTCTTTAAAGTCGTATCCTTTTCTTTCTTTCCATGATGATGCTCATACAGCTTTGTCAGAAAACACCACACACCCCCATCCCAGCCCAGTCCTACAGCTTTCCCATGTAAGCTGCACATCTTTGTATGATCATACCTACCAGAGCAGCAGTAGAAAATCAGCTGTATGGTGGCTCATTTCTGGCATAACTCAAAATAAAATGTTGGCTGTGTTTTGAAGCATGGTGGATTTGTCATTTTTTGAACTATGCATTTAACAAAAAGGAAGATAGAAGAAAGAAACATTATGTAGAATTAATTCTTTGATCCTATTTCCCTTAAGTCGACAGAACTGGAAGTTACCTGTTTCCAAGAGAATGTGATTGGTCCTTTCAGTACTTTTTTCTCCTCTGTTTTCTCTTTAACCTGATGATAACCACCAAACAGTTGCGGAAGAGATGTCATTGGTTTTGTGTGTATTTGTATTTAAGTGCCTAATAATAAACTTAAGTTCCTATGCTTTAGTGGAGCTCAGACAAGAATGCAGAGCCTGAGCATGCACATCTAGCAGATCTGGAGTTCTGCCTTATTCCTTGTTTTATGGGTGGTCCTGCAGGGATGAAGTGTGTATACAGGGTGTAGAAAACTCATCAAGATCTTGTGCCAGTAACTGAGTTATTAGTGATGTCTGTCCCTTTAGGTTATTTGCAGGAGACATGGTATCTTGGATGTTTAATTTATTAACATATAAGTAAAAAAATGGAACTTTTTCTCCCTCTAAGAAATGCTTTCTCTTGCTCAAGTCTTAAGACAATAGAAAACCCTGGCATAGAAAGAATGGGCAAAATTCATACATTTTGGAGTGCAGATTAAATTATATTCCATATTAAATAATAACACATACATGTGTTTCATAATTCCTAGTAGTTATCCTTGCTCTTTATAGCAGCACCAATATTTTTTTCTTAGTGTTGCTTGTTACCTTGGAGTTTGGTTTAATTGTCTTCGTGGAGGAGTGAATGGATCTATGTTTTTTTCCCTGTCTTTACAAGTACAAGCGACAGCTAATTTTGTGTTTCTTTTGCTTCCCATAGGCTGGCACCGATGCGATTATATACACTGTCCAAACGGCATTTTGTCCTTGTCTTTGTAGTATTCTTTGTTTGTTTTGGTCTGACAGTCTTCATAGGAATAGCAGGTAAGGATGTTTTAAAAGATTACAGTTCTTGTATGCTTTGCCTAAACCTTATTTATCTGTTGGTATTTACAGATGTATTTAAATTTTAATGAGTTTACTGGCCCGAGATGTCTGAGGAAGCATTACTTCTGATAGGGAGGGGGAAGTGTTTCTTCTGTCACATTTTTTCGTATAAGAACTTACCGCCTACATGGATTTGGTATTTGCAATTACTTTGCAAGGGAGAGCCAGTAAAATAGAACAAACCCAGCATCACTGTAACATTTTTTTTCAGATGACTGCTACATTAATTTTCTTCTTTGTATTTCAATCTGTAAAATGTTGGTGCTCAAACTTGTTTTCTTATGAGGAAATTGGTAACTGTTTTTAAAGCCTTCTAAATGTTTGGGTGAAAAATGCCATGAAAATATAAAATACTTTAGTAATTAAAAATACGAACTTCTGTTGTTGAACACACGTGAGCTTAGGTCTCTGGTTTTGAAGACCTTTGTGGAGCTCATAATGTGATCTAGGAGGCTAAGCAGTTAGTGCCTGGATTACTTCTCCTGGAGATCAGAGAGATTTGTGGAAGTCTGGTTGACAAAGATGCAGTGTGTCATTAGGCAGATGCAGAGCAGGGGAGCCCTCTGTGTTTCATGCCAGAGAGCTTTTCCAGGTCTAAAATGTACTTGAAAACAAAGTCAGCATGTTGTCATGCAGTGTTAATAAGCTAATACTCTGCTGTCATGTAGATTTGTCCTCACAGAAGTGACAGACAGGGAGAGGAGAAGGGAGGAACTTGTACTCATGTAAGAATTATTTCAGGATGTTACTGCCTCGCCCCCACTTTACTGCTTACTTCCATGTCAGCCGGTGTGTTCTACTGTGTCACTTTTTGACATCTCTTTGACCTGTGTGTAGGGTTGTCTCTACCTCTGCTCTGTCCTTCACTTCCTTTAGAATGAGATGGGCTGCCCAGGCCTGGAACTCATCTGCTCCTGCCTGCCTTGGAAAGACTGGGGGTTTAATTGGAGGCAGCTGTTGGGGCTTTTTGTGCCTTGTAGGCAGCACATTCTTAAAAATAGTATTAAATAATAACATTTTTCTGTGAAATAAAACCTTCTTTCCTGTGGTTTGATTTATTATACCAGCCTAAGGGCCAAACAGATTTTCAGTTCACGCAGGTTAACCACTGTTATTCCTGTGACTTGCCTAAGGATGCTGAAGGGCATGGTTTGGCCACTAAAATACCATATAAATAGATTTACAAAAATATATTTTATCTCACTGATTGTCCTGGAATTACTTAATTTAGTGTCGTTTGTCTATTTGGCTTAAAAGGTGAATCATATCTGTAGTTGTGTATTTATACTGCCCAGTTGCAAGAAACGCCAGAAAGCTGTTTTACGTAAGACTAGGCAAAAGAACCGCAATATTCCTGAAAGACAAAACTAAGCATTTCATTCTTAATTGGTAGCAGACCCTGAAAGAGAGCTGTGTTGGTGTGTTGCATTGCATCTGCGTGCAGAGTGATCTGATGATGTGGTTGCCTTTGGCCCAGTAGATTGACTGCTATAAGCAACGCTTTGTCATCTGTACTCTGCTGGGGTCCCAGGACTCACCTGTGATCCCCTTCAGGAACTGGCATGGCTGTGGGATTCTTGTCCTTGTAAAATTGGTTTGCTGGATGGTTTTGTTGACAAAGTGTGAGCACAGTTCATTATTATAACTTAATTATTTTTGAAAGAATGCTGTTTGCCTTGGGAGGTTACCCACTGAACACTCACTGTGATGTTTTCATGGCTTTTGCTGACAGCTCCTTGCTTCCTGTGAATAGAGGGAGGGGCACGAACAGTAGAGAGTTCCCTCATTAAAGGGTGCAGTCTGAGCAAAACTCACCAAACCCACTAAGTAAATGAAAAAGTGGGAGATACATCCATATTTTCTATGGTGCTTGAATATGCCATTGCCCATACTCAACATCACTATCTGCAGTTTGGAAGGCCTAGCAGAAGTCTTTCTTCTCATCTGAGAAAACAAGACAGTTTAATCTGAGGTGGATGTTGCTGTTCAGTCCTGTAAGCCATGACAGATGCAGAGTAGTTTGGGTGTTTTGCCCCAAGTTACAGTCCCTTTCTTTCTCTTTTTGCAATGGGTCTATGTTATCTTTGGGGTGAGACATGTGCAAGGAAAGTCCAAGGTGCAGAGATCATTTTCTGTACCTATGCAGTTTTCCTGTTCACCACCTCAGGATGGTTCTTTGCTTTCAGATGAGATTCTGTTAACTTAGCAAGATGAAAAGAAAAACAATAACAATGTGATTTAATCACCATTTTTCAATAATATGACCACAGCATTGTTTTGGTCAGTTGCTTTGAAAACCTTTAATATATTGCTTGCTGGAGGAGTAGCAGTTATAGCAGTAGAACCTCATTTATCTCCTCGTTGCTGCTCTTAAAGATTGGGACTATGATCTTTCTGCTCCAATATTGGTTAGTATCTTCTGGGGAAAAAAAAAAATCCTCAACTTTTTAAAAAGGCTCATTCTGTTGTTTAAGTTAAGACTTAATTACTGAAATACGATGACTTATCAACCGTGTGCACTTATTGAAATTGAATCCTCTTCAAAACAAAAATGCCTTCCAAAAATCCGTCCTGTTTATATGTACTTGAGAACTGAGAAGTTTAGTGATGCAAACTGACGTTATAGGAGGTGGCTCTTAGCGAAGTTGAACAGTAATTCTAATATGAAATTTTGAGTGTGATAGGCAAAATTCTTCATTTTTCTATTTAAAATCAGTGAGATGGTTAATGTAATTAGAGTGGTGCTAGAAGCCCAAGCAATGTTGCATGTTTAGAGCTGTCATGACAGCTAACCTAAAATAGTTCTTGCACAGAATAATCACATATTGCTCATTTATAAACCGTTGTTTCTCTGTAGTAACTTTGAAATTCATGGTCTTTGTGAAAAACTGCTTTTCTTGCATAGTTTTTTTAATACTGACTTTGTGGCTGAAACCGCATATTTTGAGGATTAATAAATTACATTCAGTTGCCAGATAGAATAACTAAGAGGAGAGACCATTTGGACACAGTAGTCTTACTGTCACTGGGAAGCCTCTAGAGTGACCCAAATACACATGTTCTGCCTATGTCCCTATGTGCTGTACTTCTCCTCTGTGTTTGTTCATGCCCCAGTATACAGATACAGACCTTTGCTTACTCTTCATTTTTCTGGTGTAGTTGTTTTGTGAGTACCTACTTTTGTGCATATGCTTACCTGCATGCATTCCTCTTCTCTCCAGTACCATGTGTTCTTGCATACCTGAGAAGGCTAAGGGGAAACCTTACTACTGCTGTCTACAATAACCTTTTCAGAGGAGACACAGAAGATGGAGCTAGACTTTTTTCAGAGGTGCATGATGATAGGATGAGAGGCAACAAACACAAGCTGGAATATAAGAAATTCCAGTTAGGTATTAGGAAATTCTTCTTACCATAAGGGTGGTTAAAAACTGCAACAGGTTGCCCAGGGAGTGGGAGTCTCTGTCCTTAGAGATGTTCGAGACTTGTCTGGACATGCCCTTGGGCAATCTGATCTAATTAATCAAAAGAGGGGATTAGATGGCCTCTGGAGGTGTCTTCTAACATAAATTTTGATTTTATTGCTTCACATTTACTGCATACAGAGCTAGAGGTAGAGTGTGAGTGGATGGATGCAGTTGATCAGTACATGTTAAGTGTGTGTCTGTGTCCAGAATGGTTGCAGAAAAAGTCTGGTAGTGAGCTGAAAATCTTCCACTACAACTGGACGTGAAACTCCATGGATTAAGTAGATTGTCCGTTTAAGGAGAAATTGCTTATAAAACTTGTATGCAATTATGTTTATTTACATCATGATCTACATAGTATATTATAGCCCCAGATTTCTGTAGAAAAGGAGGGGCCTTGATCTAAGTAGATTGAGAACTGTTCCTCAACAAATGAGGGTATCTTGCCTTGAACAGACATGCAAAGAAAATTAACAGAACAGAGATGCAAGTCCAGCAGTAGCCAGAAGTACTGTTACTGTGATTGTACAAGCAAGTACACCACACGTGCATAAAAAGGCATGAGCATCATGCGCTTAAATACAATGGGATGTGTTTGCTCTCGTACCTGACCCTTGAGTGCAATGCATTGTAGACGCTGTTCCCTATGTAAATCAGGTGATGATAGCAGTTTGGCTATAGAAGCTTTATAGTGCAATTAAAGATGCGGTTTTTTCAGCTAGTTTTTGTAGCCCATGTTGAGCTTCAAGTTGCTGTAACCACAGTGCCACTGGTGCTTAGCTAGCTTTTCTGTAGGTGAGTACTTTTGGGACTGTGCTGTACAGCTTAGCTTGGGAGAAACGCTGTGTGGTTTGCTGTAGTAGTTTGGAGTACATATGCAGGGCTTCTGACATGGAGGACTTGATTTGTACTTTATTTCTTATTTAATTACACCTAAAAATACTATGGCAGGAAGGCTAAAAGGAACATCCAGGCCAAGTTTATTAATGATACTGAAGTGTCTAAGTGATTTAGCCTTCAGCTTAAACATCTGAAAAGTGGGATTCTATTTACCTGCTTTGCAGAGAGGTATTTTGTACAATCTTTTGAAATCCTATTTTTATGTAATTACGTATCAATAATACACATTCCTCAATATTGTTTTCTTTTTTCCTTCTTTTGTATTTTGTAGGTCCTAATGTAATTGAAACTTCTGTAGCAAGAACTGACTTAAATAACACCCTGAAGGTAAGAGTTAATAAATATAATTTCATTACTTGAATTGCTTTATATGATGTCAGTAATGTTAAACATTTCCCTTCTCCCCCAGTTATTTTAAGTATTTAAATTTTTACTGGAAAACTTTTTGGTCACGTGGTGCTTTCCAGTTTGAAATAGAATGTGCAAAAAAATTGTACTATCACTGAGTTATTCGATGAGTGGCTCAGCAGCAGTTTCTAGCCTTTTATTTTTGTGAGCAGGTAAGGCAGAGAATCCTGTGATGTTCCTGCACAGTAATTTCTAATAAAGTAACACTTGAGTGTTGATAGGACTCCCTGGTGAGTTCATATTGGAGATTCTTGTAGGAGTTCCAGAAACAGAAATTGAGTACATAAGCTGAAAAAGAATGCTCTCAGTGGCAGCTAATGATATCCTTCTTGTGACCTTCCTTTTTATCAGCTGGGAAGGAATATTTCTTTTTCTTGTTAACTGTTCACTGTTGTGTGACCAAGAAATGGGATCTGGCTTCCTAACATGAACCTTTGCATTCATTTTCTTGAAAGCTTTCGTGTTTTGGTTCTCAGTTGTTGCATTTTTATTTCTGTCTAGATCTTCACTGTTGACCTAATATCTAAAGTAATCTTTGTGAAAGCGTAAAAAGATTTCATTGGGGTTTTTTTTAAGTAAATTTTCTTTAAATACACTGGAAAGTTTCTTTTTTTTTGGTCTATTATTCTCTGATAAGTGTTTGGATTGGTAGTTCATTATGGCTGCATTTTTTATTTTTAAAAACATATTTTTGTATTAACTGTGTGGTATGTTGTAGTAGTTCAGAGTACACATGCATGACTTCACGTGTAGGTTTTAGCTGTTAATCGTATCTTCCATGCTTTTGAAATGAATGTGGGATTTTTAGAAAACCTGGTGGAAACTAGTTGTTGTTTTCATAATTATAGTTGAACACGTTTAAAACTGTGTAGCAGATTAGGGGGTTACAACTCTGACTTTTGATGTGAAGTGCTAGAAATTACTTTTTATTTTTAGGCTGGGTCTCAGGATTTTGTTTTTCATATCTGAACCTTTTTGCTGCTGCTTTTACGTGCTTTAAGTAGTTGTAGCTTTCCTTACTTCACTGCGGTGCAAGAGACGTGTGCTATTTAAGTTAGTTCTCTGGAAGACTTATGTTTGAGCTGCTTACTGTACTGTCCACAGAGTAGCACGTATTAAGCCTATTCCCAAAAATATTGTCTCAAACATAATTGATGTGACTGTCACCATTGTAGCTACTGATCTACCACGTTACACAGTAATAGCTGGTGCTAACCTTGTGGTTTTCTTAACAGCTGAAGCCATTTAATTTAAGTTCACCACCCCTGTCTACTTACAACCAGCAGCTGTGGCTGACCTGTGTAGTTGAGTTGGATCAGCACGATGGTGAGAATTTTACCTAATTGTCAGGAAGCTGCTATAGCAATTTGTATATTGTATATTGTGTCTTTATCTGTCTTGTGCATGATCCTGTGGCTTTCTGGCTATGGTTGGTGTTTTTTTCTCTCATGTATTTTTTTCCCTCTCTGCCCACTGGCCCTAGTAAAGGCATGAACAGCACTGAACTTGAGAACTGGAAGCAATGGGTATATGGGTTGTTTGTTGTCTATGAGAGCAGTAGTATCTAAGGAACCTGTGTGTCCCTTCGTTTTAGGGGGAATTAGATGTGTAGCTTGTAATGATACTCATTTTCCAATAAAACTTCCCTGTAAATATGTGAGAAATACTGTATTATTAATTGCTAATCTGTCAAAATTCAGTACAGGGCATTTGTGACTTACTACCTCAGTATATAAATAAAAAGTTTTGTGGTTTTTCTATTAATATACTGTACGCTTACTCCGGTAAAGTACAACTGAATAACTTTGAGTTATGTTTGGCTATCATATGTGTTTTAAACTCTATTTGGAACTCTATTTGAGATTTCATTTCTGCATGTAGCAATAACTTAATGTTTTCTCTTTTAATTACAGTATCCTTGAAAAAGAATGTTACTATGACGGTGAAAGTACTCGGGGTGGTGAAGGATGGAAGCACACCGTATGTTAATAATCAGGTTCACAATCGGACGAGATTGCTCAGTTGTGCACAAGTATGTGGCTGCTTAAACAAAACTTTGATGCAGTACATTTTCTTTAGATCTCTTTGTGTGCGCGTTACATTACATTGCAAATGACAAGAATATATCTGTTACGCGCATCTCAGGAAAGACTCCAGAGTATAGTTTTATTTATAATTGCAGCCTAGCTAGTAATGCTGACCAAGATACCTACTATCTGTCTTTTTCTGATCACTTCTATGACTTGTCTACTACCCCTTAAAGACCCCTCTTGTTAGAGTAGCTCTCTTGTCAGCAAAGCAGTGTGTCCTTCTTACTCTCCTAAACAGATTTAGCGGTATTGAAGGATGGGATATTGTAGAAGGTGATTAGCTATAGGACTCCAGAGGAGAGAAAAGTTCTCCTCCAACACTTAGCAGAGCGTCTGGTTGAAATCTGTGGCATCTGTTTCCGAAAAAGCCATATTTCTTGCCACCTGTGAAGAAGTATTTAAGGTTTTGGGTTTCTGCTATAATTTTCACTGAAATCTTTAAGCTTGGAGACATCCAAAACAGCTTCTCCAGATGCAAGTCCTTTAGGAATGACATATCTGAAGCTTTTTGTGATAAGCATATAGGGTAGATCAAATGTTTTCTTTTCACACACACACACACATAGATATATACGTACACATACATAAGAAATCTGCAGAACATAATGATCAGCGTTCCATTATATTTACACCCAAGAACGCAATATGCTTGGGTTTGCTCTTTCCTCCTGTTAACTTTTAGGAATGAGTTAGTACAAGATAGCCGCTTCTTACAACCTGAAGACCTAGAGCTTGACTGACAGGAGTTATTCAGATCCTTCCTGGTGCTGCAAGCAGTTGCTTTCACCAGCTTAATGGAAAAGCTAGCCTTGTTTATCAGTTCAACCTTTGATCCTGCTGACTGACTTTATCAGTTTCTTCGTGGTCTGGTATCTTTCCAAAAGTTCTTAATTTGTGGATCTTGTTTGAGTCTTGTTCTGGGTGATGAAAAACCTCATCATCTGGCTGATGTTAACCCTGCAGAGCTGGTTAACAGTTGGGCTCAATGATCTTACAGGTCTTTTCCAACCTAAAGGATTCTATGATTCTATAATAAATATCATTAATATCTGACCATTTAGGAACAAATTCTTCTATGTATACTAACAGTGCATACTCTGGAATAAATTAAACGTTTTTACTTACTATTCCTGTGTGTTCACAGAAATGCAGTGAAATCATTGTTGTTCACCTTGGCTACCTGAACTACACTCAGTACAACGTATTTGTTAGCTTTGAAG
The DNA here is from genome assembly GCF_000710305.1 of Buceros rhinoceros silvestris. Classification (NCBI taxonomy): domain Eukaryota; kingdom Metazoa; phylum Chordata; class Aves; order Bucerotiformes; family Bucerotidae; genus Buceros; species Buceros rhinoceros. Next base: position 16,480 of record NW_010388772.1, on the reverse strand, counting down.
ATCTAAATAAGTTAACATACACCATCCAGAATATTACTTTCACCGTAAGTATAAAATATTATACTAGCAAAAGAAATCTCTTTAATTACTAATGCTGTAGAAATCTGCTTTAACTGTAATGAAAAAAAATTTCTCACTTTTTAAGATAAACATAAAGATGCATCATAATTTTTCTGACATTACTAGTGTGAGAACTATTATAGCATTTGCTGTTAATAAGAGTCTAGACCAATTTTTTTTTAACTCTGTAAGGGAAGATTTTTCTTTCAGAACTGCTAATGCTGTTTTCTGGAACAGATAAATTTAGTCTAATTCCTGGGAGATATTTTTAACATTAAGCAAGTAGACTAGAACATCCAGTTTTCTGCATTTGCTTATAGAGATGTTGCCTCTCTAAAGCACGGTATCTCTTGCAGCCTTTCCAGGAGGTGTATCTGGATTAGCAAGATTTTTCCAGACTTTACAAAGGAAAAGATGAAGATATTAATATTTTATCGAAGAAAAATGAAGATTTTTTTACTGTGTTTATGAGGAAAAGTGTTTATTCAGCCAAAATAATCAGGCTGATAAAATAATTCACTAAAATAATCCCTAGTGAAATAACCAGCTCAGTTCATAGCCTAAAGATTGCTTATAAAACAGTTATGTTGTCAGTATGTGCTGACTGGCTCCAGAAAGAAATTTAGAAACATTTGCCGTGGGAGAAAATGGAACAAACCCAAATTTATAATAGAGGTAATTGTGGTGTATTCTACCTGTATGCAACATTCCGTATGTCAGAACAGGTAACAACCAAAAATCTTACTGTAAAGCACAAGTGGCTTTATACACTACATGAACTTCCTGAGTATTAATAATTTGTAATATTCCAGTGCATAAAGCACGTAATTTAAAAATAAGCTCTGAGGGGAAAAAAAACAAACTCACAAACCCTTTGCTTAGTTCCAGATTTCAAAGAGGACAAGTGTTGGAACATTTATAGTTGTACTGTTGATTATCTGCTTTTAAGGCAGATTTGTAGGCAAAACCAAAAATCCCAAACCTAACGCTCTGCTTTCCTGCAGCAACTAAAATTGTCCATTTATTTAATTATGACAATTGTTTATGGTGATCTCAGCTGAAATCATAGATTGAAAGGTAAAGCTTCTTGTTCAGATGGGCAGAGCATATGTTGTACCAAGGAGTTTACATTTCAAAAACAGTTTCAAAAGAGAAACCAGCTATGAGATAAATTATCAACATGCTATAACTGATATTTGTGCCCTTCTAATAATTAGAGAAGAAGGAGCTTTTCTTCCGTAACCTATGAAAAAAGTTATTTATTTCTTGTTAGCTTATTTATTCTTTCCTTACTTAATTTTCTTCTTTTTCACTTCTGAAACAAGAGAATAAGCTCTTAAAATAACAAACTCATTATAGGATGCATGCCTGTACCTTATCAACCTCTTCATAATGAATTTATGCATCTGACCTTGGTAATAAAGAACAACATACTGGATTTACTTAATTCTTGACACTCAAACTTTGAATGAAAGTGCAGCTGAAATCACTGAAGAATATCCTTTTTGTCCTGAGAAGTCATGTAGTAGCACACTGAGTATGTTACAAAGTGGCAGGGTAAAAGAGAAGCAAGAATGTTTGGCTGCTTTGGTTATCTTTTCATGAGGTAGCCCTATGGGTGTGTCCCTCTGTGGTGACATGGTGGAATTTGGTTATACCTGTAAATTTTGAAAAGTAAGGTAACTTTTCAGTATCTGTAGAAAGTGCCAGTTATTGGTGTTTTACGTACCCTGTCACAATTTTAATGGGGCTACTTTTCTTCTGCTTTCTTTTAGTGGAAGACCTACAATCCAACTTTTTCACAAGTGGAAATATGGTTCCGATTTGTCTTTGTAGTTCTTACATTTATGGTCACGGTAAGATTCTGTTTCAATTTTTCTGGAGTATATTATGCAGGCAGCTGAAAATACTGCTCTGTAGCACTGTGTTTAGTTACTAAAGCCCAGGCACCAGAGTTGAGTGGGTGTAAAAAATGTTTCTAAAATACTTACGTAGTTTTTACTAGTGGTATTGAAGGGATATTAAGAAAATAGGATAAATGGAAAACTTGTTTTTCTAAACTCCAGTTTTGAATTGAAGGAATTTTGCTTAAACAAAGGAAATTGTTATTAGATGTTAGAAAAAAATATTTTTTGCAGTGCGGTTAGGCTCAAACATTGGAGTAGGATGTCCAGAGTGTGGGCTGTCTGACTCTGAAAGTGAGGAAAACATAGTTGAATATGACCTTGATCTAACTCTAAAGTCATCATTGCCTTGAGTGTGAGGATGGGCCAAAAAACCTCCAGAGGTCCCTTAAAACCTGAATGATGCTATGATTTAGATTATGTTTCCTCCCCAACCTGGTTTGGCCCCTAGAAAAGAAGCATGTGGGGAAAAAACCCCAACACAAAATCTAAAATGCAGAATTTTCAGAATAAGGATTCTAAAGCACTGGACACTTGTATAGCATTTTTCTGGTATAGATGCTGTCACTCAGCAGGTAACTGTGAATGTGATATGGAATCTGTCTTTTTTAAAAAGCGAGTTTAAGTGGAAGTTGTTGGTAGTCCGTGGCCAGTAATTAGGCAATTTTTTTCAACCATTGCTGGTTTCCTTCTGTTTGCTCAAGACTGATTTGTATTCGGGTAAGCCAGCAGAAGTAGAAGCTAGGAGATGTGGCTACTGTATTACAATGGTCTCAGTGGCAAAGGCCTCATGAAGCAGCATTTGCAATGCGCTGTGTTGTCTCTTTACTCTGGTAAAACCATTGAGGCTGTGTTCCTTCCTCACAAATTTTTGTTGTTTCTGTTGTTTTATAGTGTCTGTTTGCACATTCCCTGCGGAAATTCTCCATGAGAGACTGGGGTATTGAACAGAAATGGATGTCCATCCTCCTTCCCCTCCTGCTACTTTACAATGGTACCCGCATCCCGGAATTTTTAGAAAAGCTGCTTCTTTATGAAAAAAAAAAAAAAAGAAAAAAGAGAGAGCGAGAAGGCAAAATGGAATTTGGCCTTGAATTTACAAGCAGCTGTTTATAAGGCTTCAGAAAACTCATTAAAAAAAAACCCCTAACCCTTTTTAAGTGTATCAAATTCAAGAGCATAATGAGTAGATGGATGTAATTATTTTCTGTTACGTGAATGTCAGCTCTGTTTGTTTAAAGCTCTGATTGAAATAGGTGGCTGCAACCATAGTGAATCTTTCATAAAGCAGCACGTAAATGCAATTTCTGTGTTTGTCTGCTAAGCCTTCTTCATTTTTCAGATACGCTTTAGTTAAAAACAGAGACTACTTTTAGACTGTCAAACCACATCAGATTCTAGAACTCTCTAGCGGTACCAAAAGACTATTTGCCTTTCAGTCATTCTATGATGATTTTTTAGGTCATCACCAAGAACAGTGGTTTAGTAGAAAGTCTAATAAAACCTGAAATCTTCTAGAAATGTTGGCAGCTATTTCAGATTATTTTTACAGCACGAAGAATGACTGCTGGAGGCACCATTTTCTTTATAAATTACTTTTAAGATAAAGCAAACTCTGAAGATACATTCCACTTTACTTTTCGTAACAGAAAACACTGCTTTTTCCCCTCTGTTTTACTTTTTTTTTTTCTTAATTCGTTACAGATCCATTTTTCCCCCTTTCTTTTCTGGTGAACAGCTGGTTTCCTGGAATGCTGGATGATCTATTCCAATCACTGTTCCTGTGTGCACTGTTGTTGTTCTGGCTTTGCGTCTACCATGGTATAAGAGTACAGGTAAGAGTGCAACATTATCTACTACTTACTGAGAAGACAGTATTTGTTTTTTCAGTTCTTTCAAAAAGTGACAAAAATGAAACCAAATTTTTAAAAAAGAGACATCTATTTTATTCTTAAAGTACTACGTGACACGTGAAGCTTTGGAGTTATTGTGGTGAAGTAGATTGACTTGGGGCTACCGTGTCTAAATGAGATAGATGGTAAAGTCCACTCTAAACTACTGCAAGATGGTCTTCAGAATTACGATTCTATTATGCTTTGTTCTTGCATGAATGGTGCTCCAAATCTACTGCATTTTATTAAAAAATAACAAATGATACAATTCTATGGCTTCTGTAATCACCTGTGCAGGTTAAAAATACAGAAGGCAAGTGTCTTAATCTATTAGAATGAATGAAATCTCAAATGAGGGTTCACTCCTTCACCACATCATTGTTTTCTCAACAGGGGGAAAGGAAGTGCTTAACTTTCTATCTGCCCAAATTCTTCATTGTTGGGCTGTTGTGGCTGGCTTCTGTTACACTGGGAATATGGCAAACGTAAGTAGTCTAAAATTAAGTGCAAAAGTAACGGGCAGAGAGTGTTAAGGTATGAGAAGAGTTTTTATAATTAGTGCTGTTTGTTTCTTAATGCTCTGGTTGTGATATAGGAATGGAGTGCAAGTTCTTACAGTTTTGCAAATTGTAGCTAACATGGAAACAGAATTGCCCGTGGACAATTTAGTAGTACCTGATTTTATAAGTTGGAGTGAGATCTAGAAATTGCTACTTTGTCAGTATGTTACGGCTCCCTACAATATTCCCACCACTGCTACATCTCAATTAGCTTTTAGTATTTGAAGCAACGGTTTCTCTGAGTTAACTATTACACAGTTAGACCAAACTTTCTCAACTATTAAACCTGCACAATTGGATTTGACACTGCTTAGTCAAGCTGTACTCCCTCTCCTCAAAACCCAGCTCTTTTGCTTGGTTTAGAGTTTCTCTCATTTTTCCAGTTTGTTGTGTTAACATAAAGGTGTCACTGTTCCCTAACCAGAAATCTTTCTGTTCGGTACACTTGCAGTTTCTAAACTGTTTTAGTCTCAGCTGTTTGCCTCTTACTTTATTTCTCAGAAGGAGGATACCTTCTAACCTCATCCATGCTGTTGCACATTATGGAGAGCAGTGCAATTGCAGGAAATACTTGTGCTAAAGCCCTATCATTGGAATTTATATGAGTGTAAGGCTTATACCACAGTCATTTCTTAAGTATAATTTTTATCACCAAGGATAAAATTCAAACACTAAATCCTGAAGGCTTGTAGGAATTCACAATATAATAGATTTTCTAAAAAAATAAGTGGGGAGATCAGACATGCTCACAACTGAAATCCTCTATATTCTTCAAAATTGGTGTCACCGGTTTTGGCAGAGGTAAGCCATCACTCTGGTGACGAGTCCTTGCCTATTTCTAACCTCTCTCTCCTACACTGGGAGAGAAAGAGTTAAAAAGCAGAAATAGGAGAAGGCAGAAGAATTTGTGAGACCTCTGAACATTTGAGAAACTGAAACAAATTTTAATAACACTAGAACAAAAATATATTCTATACAAAAGAAAAGCCAGTGAGCTATTAAGGGGTGTCGGCGGCGGCCACGTGTTTCCCGCAGAGGCAGAACAAAGAACTCGCGGCTGTTACAAAACGCCGGGGCACCACGTGGAAAGGCAGAGTCTGCACGGCTCTACCGGTCTGATCATGGGGGCTGGAGCAAAAGCAAAGTGGCAGCGGCAGAAAAGCAGCAGCAGCAAAGCAGCAGGAAAAAGGCAGCCCCGAGGCACACCGGCTCCAGCGGGGAGGGGGATCGGTCCCCCGTGGCGTGGTGGGGTTCCGCAGCGATGGCTCTCTCTCTGAAACGGCGACTTGCTGAAGCTAGAGGGCAGAGCTGAGCCGAGCCGGGAAAGATTTTTCCCCGGTGACAAACCACAAGTCTGCTGAGCTGCCAGTCACCAGCCGAAGCGTGTAGGACGCTGCCCGGGGTGGAAAGAGGAAGAGGCACAGGCGACCGCATCTCTTAAAGGCACAGAACGCTCATGAGAAACAGAAACGCCCACAAGAAACTTTCACAACCAATGAGGTGTGTTGAGCATGTTGAGCATGAAGGAATATTCCAACTGGTCAGTTTAGAACGAACAGGAGAACATTTCTCAAACTGTTGCAATTGGGTTTGGAAGGAGGATATTATGTCCTGTAAATTGTCAAGACTCCACTGGAACCACTGGCATTGCACCAATTCATACAGCCAAAAGATCTAGTTATAAACTCACTATAGTAACTTTAAATCTTTTCTTTGTTAGTGGGTTTCTTGGTCAGTAAGGCTTTTTCACCTTGTCTTTTGTAACAGTGTAAGCACCAGTTTTTCATTGTGAATCTTTTCTAGTGTTAATGAAGTACATGATCCTACATATCAATACAGGGTTGACACAGGTAATTTCCAGGTAAGTTAGAAACATTTCCTTGGTATTAAGTTGTCAGGTAGAGTTAAGCAATGCAAGGGGGTGGGGTTTGTTCTTCTATTAAAATCTGTAACACCAATTAGAAAATAGCAAATGCTGTTCATGTGGTCTTTAAATCATGAAGAGGCCGTATTGAGCTCCATCCCAATGAGAAGAGTAAATTGTCCGACAAATCTGTAGACTAAACACTGCTCATGACTGTTGGAATTCAAAGAAATTTTTTTAAGCCTTTTAAGTCAGTTTTGTATGTCTTTACTCCTGCCAAGACCCTCTGTCCTAGTAAGTTTCAGACTTTTGGAGTTATAGGGGTCCTTGTGTTGGTCTCAGGGGCTGTGTTTTTAAAAAATCATTGCAATTCAGCTCACTGTGAACTCAGTAAACAAAATGATGACTTCTATTAAACATTCTTTCTTTACATTTCCCCAAACCCTACCTTGCTGTATAGCCATCCTTGTTTTGTACTTCCTTTCCTGAGCCTACTTTCCCTGAATAAATGGACTGTGCTTTTTCTTCCCGCGCTCGGCTTTTTCCTCGCTTTTTCTTCCTGGTGCGCACTTTTTCTTCCCATGCTTGGCTTTTTCCCATGCTCGTTTTTTCCCATGCTCAGCTTTTTCTTCCCGTGCTCGGCTTTTCCCATATTTTTTCTCCGCGCGCTCTTGCTTTTTCTTCCCATGCTGGGCTTTTCCCATACTTTTTCTCCGCGCGCTCTCGCTTTTTCTCCGCGCGCTCTCACTTTTTCTTCCCACGCTGGGCTTTTCGCATACTTGGTTTTTCTTCCCACACTTGCTTTTTCTCCCCACGCTTGGCTTTTCCAATGATTTTTCTTTGCACGCAGGGCTATTCATCTGCAGGGCTTTTTCTTTGCACGCTCGGCTTTTTCCCTCGCTCGCTTTTTCCCTCGCTCGCTTTTGCCTGCAGGGCTTTTTTCTTCGCATGCTCAGATTTTTCTTGCCACGCTCACTTTTTCTTCTTACGTTTGGCTATTCCCATGCTTTTTCTTCGCATGCTCGCTTTTTCTCCGTGCGCTCTCGCTTTTTCTTCCCATGCTCGGCTTTTCTCATGCTTTTTCTCCGCGCGCTCTTGCTTTTTCTTCCCATGCTGGGCTTTTCCCATACTTTTTCTCCGCGCGCTCTCGCTTTTTCTCCGCGCGCTCTCACTTTTTCTTCCCACGCTGGGCTTTTCGCATACTTGGTTTTTCTTCCCACACTTGCTTTTTCTCCCCACGCTTGGCTTTTCCAATGATTTTTCTTTGCACGCAGGGCTATTCATCTGCAGGGCTTTTTCTTTGCACGCTCGGCTTTTTCCCTCGCTTGCTTTTTCCCTCGCTCGCTTTTGCCTGCAGGGCTTTTTTCTTCGTACGCTCAGCTTTTTCTTGCTACGCTCACTTTTTCTTCTTACGTTTGGCTATTCCCATGCTTTTTCTTTGCATGCTCGCTTTTTCTCCCCGCGCTCCCTTTTTCTCCCCACGGTCTCCTTTTCCCATGCTTCGTCTTGCCACGCTCGGCTTTTCCAATGCTTTTTCTTTGCACGTTTGCTTTTTTGCACACTCAGCTTTTTCCTCGCTTTTCCCTCCCACGCTCAGCTTTTCCCTCCCACGCTCAGCTTTTCCCTCCCACGCTCAGCTTTTCCCTCCCACGCTCAGCTTTTCCCTCCCACGCTCAGCTTTTCCCTCCCACGCTCAGCTTTTCCCTCCCACGCTCAGCTTTTCCCTCCCACGCTCAGCTTTTCCCTCCCACGCTTTTTCTTCCCAGGCTCGATTTTTCCGATGCTAGGCTTTTTCCCACGCTCGGCTTTTTACTACACTCGCTTTTTCCCCCATTCGCTTTTTGTGGTTAGGGAGATAATGATTTCCATTGAGCGAAAAAGGAATAGACCTTCAAATAATGAAAACTAACACTCTTCTTATAGGGAATGAAAATCTTCTTCCTTGTGGTGGCTACCACATACATTCTTTACCTTTTGTTCCTGATAGTGAGAGCGTGCTCAGAACTTCGAAACATGCCTTATGTTGGTAAGGAATATTTCTTTTGATTCTTACCCAAACAGGCTTGCTTCTCCTAGATGTAGGGGTAAATTTGCTAATAACTTTTCTCAATCTTTTTCAGATCTCAGGTTAAAATTCTTGACTGCATTAACCTTTGTAGTGCTTGTCATTAGGTAAGGCTTTTCAAAGTACATTTTTCAGTACTGTAACTTCTATAACTTTTTTTCAGGACTTTGGATACAATTTATTGATAAAAAAATTGTCAGTGAAATTGAGGAATATCTTTGATATGGTTGTTACGGCAAACATTTCTTAATTTTTTAACCCTTCTTGAGGCTTTTAGAGCTAACTTTGTAATATTTCCATTACCACACCAATACATTGCAAGATTTTGAGGTTCACTTAGCAGAGATGTTTTCTGTACTGCTGAGTGGTCTGCAGTGCACCTCTTTTGGAACTTTTTATTCTAAAGCCAAAGTTTAGATTTAGTTTCTTAGATTATTGTTGATATCTGTCTCCCCCATTCCAAGGAGTTATTTCCAATTACTGTTGACTCTTGGATTGTCTGTACTGGATGAAATCTGAAGAAAATAGACCATGGATTTGGGTTTTTTTTTTCCTCTTTACTCTGACTACTAACTTTTAATCATAAAAGAATAATTCTTAAATTAGAACTACGAGAAAAAATGTGCCTTGAAATAAATGGTCAACTCGTTAACATAGTTATTTTCTCATATACTCTTTTGTCAAGTGACCATTTCGGTTTTGCAGTTTAAAGACAAGTAACCTATATGCTTTAACCTTTTTCCACAGCATTGTTATACTCTACCTACGCTTTGGAGCACAAGTTCTACAGGACAACTTTGTTGCTGAGCTGTCGACTCATTATCAGAATTATATCCTTGTGTGGCATTACTACTTGAGTAGGAATGTTGATCTGTTTTCATGCAGAAGGTACTTTAAAATTATGTACCTAAGGACTGAGATCTTTGAATTCTAGGTGGGCTTTTGAAGTTCAGTCCATTTTGATTCAGGTTTCATGTCATCATTTTGTAATGGCTCTTTGTAAAGATTATGAGCTGAGAGAGTTTCAGTCTAATTTGTTTACATCACATAAAACACAACTGCATTTGATCTTCTTCAAAAGGAATGAAGGCCTAGATATGATTCTGCTTTCTGAAAGTGGCTGTGTAACTGCAACTGCTTCTGTTACTGATAAGCCTAGATATGTGTTGGGAGCTAGGAGGAAACAATATGTAAAGCCTTCGGTATTTTCCCAAAATGATGCAAGAAGCCACCTTCAGAGTTCTATCTGCAGATAGCCCTTTCTCCTTCCTTCACAATTGCCAAGAAAGAACTTTTTGAAAAATAAACAAACAAACAGAAAAAACCCTGAAATAAAACCCACCCAAACAACCCCCTCACTCAGCTTTCTTTTAGCATCGAAGGCAGCACTATTCAATTTGCCATACTTTCCATTGAAATGGCTTATGTGTGGTTTGGGTCTTGTTTCCAAAGTTGGTATGTACGGAGCTATACTGAGCAATATCCTTGACACTTACTACCAGCAGAATTCTTATCGTTTTATGGTTTACTGAACTTTTATCTCTACACATTAGCCTTCGTGTATTCCCCCTCAAAGAACGCGCTATATGGTAAGTGTAAGCAATGCCTGGCAAACTTAGATGACAACGGGCTGGTGTATTAGCAGATAATAAGCACTTGTCGTCTTAGAGTTTCGATTTGTTTGGAGTTAACGTAAGCAGAAACCGCACTGGTCCTGAGCAAATTAGTACTGGAAATATAGAAGTATAAAAATGAAGGAGCACATAACGTTTATGCAATTGATGGGCTAGACTTCAATTCTCATGCACTTAGATCAAACTTACGGTCAATATCATGTTTGCATATAATACACTAACTTTTGCATTGACTCGCAGAGAATCCTTAAAGAGCAACCATACTTCATTTGTACTTCGTTCTGACAAATTTGGGGGAACTTGCTGTGGGAGAGAGCTGCACAGGGCCCTTGTAAAGGGAGGTAAAGGGCTGAATTGGTGGCTCTTCTGTTTCTGCATTCCTATAGAGGATGTAATCTGTCTCACATGATGATTACAAGGCATTATCCCTCTCTAGGAGATAAAGATCTGTAAAATAAATATTTGTAGCACGTGTGTTCTCTGCTTTAAGCATTGGGTTTAAAATATTGAACCACTGAACAGCCCAGATTGGGAGGGAACTGGACAGATCATCTGGTCCCACCTTTCATGGGAAGGGGAGCCTAGGTGAGATTATCTAGCACCCTGCCCAATTGCTTCTTTCATGCCAGGAGGTATGCAGGCAGAAGGCAATAAACGGTGGAGCTGGTCCTTTCTCTAAACTTTTTAGGTTTGAGATGGATGGAACTGTTACAGAAAAGTGCTGTTTTCCCATTAAGTAAGACAAGAGAAATGGATGGATGAGGATAGATTTTAAAATGTGCTGTTTGGCTTCAAGAAGTATTAGTTTATAGAAGACAGAAAGTAAAAAGCTGCCAAGAAAAAGATGTTTATGGCAGATTGCTGGATTGAATTTTACGTGTGTAGGATTATGAACTGCAGCCAAGCAGCACAGATGATGCAGGAAATTAAGGCCGTAAAACAAGGTAGAGAGAATTGTCATAAATAGCCAATGGAAAGTATGTGTTTCCTTTCATCTCACCGTAAAGGTACGAGTCCTTCCATCATCTATAACAAGGATGAATAATAATAATTGACTTGCATACAAGGGATTACAACTTTGGTCTACTACATTTGTAGCTTAGAAATAACCAAGAAGGTAAAGAAGACTGTGCTTTTTAAATATATATGAACTTTTGAATAATGGTTAAGAAAATGACACAGGAAACTGCACAAGGGAGGAAATCCACTTATACAATGTGGAGAATATCCATCTAAGAATAAGATGAGATAGTTATGTTGTCTCCTTAACTCTTAAAAATATAATGATGTGGTGGCTGAAGGGTGAAAAATTTAAAGGAGATAATTAGTGTTTGGTATAGTTTAGTTGTAGTCATGACTGCCTTGGAAGTTGTTGAGTTAGAAGTACAGCCACATTTCTATATTTAATGTGCAAAATCAACCCTAATTTGTATTTTCCAGAATCACAGTTGAAAGACAATCCTGCTTTTTCTATGCTGAATGATTCAGATGATGATGTGATTTATGGGTAAGATTATAACATACCTATGGAGAGTTACTCTTGGTGTGTTACTTTTATAATGTTCTTTTCCGCTTTCATTAAATAAGGGAAGGATTTGTAGGCTGTTTGTGAAAGTATTCTGCCTAAACTGCAGAAATGCAAGGAAAATGGATCTTGTTTTGGGGTTTTTTTTTTGTTTCTGAAAGTAGGATTGCCATGGCCCTGATACAAACAGGTAAGAAAGTATTAGGATGGTAGGTCACAGAATGAAGGCACCAAGAGCTGTGAGGGGAAAGGACTTCCTTTTGTATGGGAAGGACTTGCAGGAGGCAGGTGGAGTTAGCAAAGAGGCAGATCTTATGTAAATGATTCAGAAAAGGAGAACAGCTCTCGTTAACTGTCCATCACTTACAGAAATAAGTAGCAACTGTAGCAAAACTTCCTAGACTTGTGTGAGTTTATGTAATATGAGAACTACGGTAACAGTTCAAACCCATCCCGATCAGGTGTTTCTGTGCTGGGTCCTAAACAAACTCATTATCTTCCCTTGACGTTTTCACCTCTTACCAAAGACACTGAAGTGGCTGGAACAGTAGAGATGGGGTTAATGCTGCAGTAACCTGAACCAGCGTGTGCTAGGCTAGCAGTACTCGCTTGTCTGAGAGAGCCTGCCTTTGTTCAGTTAAACGAGCAGTGGAAGTACCAGCTTGCTGGTATATGAATCCTTGTGAAAAGTGGCTTGTAGTTACTGGATTAACTTTTATTATGCATCATTCTCTGGAGAGAAGTCATATATATTGTTCATACCTCCAGCAAGGAAGGAAAACAGCTACCAGCTTCTTATCCAATAATAGTTTGATGCCTCGATGTAGTTTAGAACTTTTCTGTTTATTTTGGACTTGCTGTCTGAACGTGGTGTTCAGAAGTTTTAACAAGTATCTGTTTCACAGGAGTGACTATGAAGAAATGCCGCTCCAGAACGGCCAAGCTATTAGGGCCAAGTATAAAGAGGAATCAGACAGTGATTGATTGATTGATTTTGACGTAGACAGACTTGTTCAGCTGGAATTAAACCAATTCTGAAGTTTTCCTAGATGGACAACTTCCGTGGCTTCCTCACAGTCTGCTGTCATCTGAACACTGACTCCCAGGAAGGATGACCTGCTTCTGTTTCTGTTTACAAAGTTAAAACTGAAAAAAAGAATATTTGAAATGGTTGTGGTGAAAACTTAAGAAACCAAATCTTCTAGATGTCTTATAAAATGCCTGATAAAATGCAGGATGTCTATGGACTAAAATCTTTAAGTCCATTTCCTTTTAGCAGTGTCACTGATTCTGTGCTGCTTTCCTGCTTGTTCGGGGTTTTTTGAGGATTACGTACAGCATACTGTCATTCATCTGTTGCATTTGCGTTTGCTCCTTTTTCCACTGCTGTACGAAGTGCCTCACTTCCCTTTCAATCTTCTACCTTAGTCTTTTGACCTGGAAGCAGGGAATTAAGTGGTTTAGGGTTTCTTTCTCCTTTTTTTTTTTAATGCAAGAAAACAGAAGCTTTCTTTTTGTCCTTCAAAGATGCAGTATAGACTTCAGACCATTTCTTAAATTCTTTTAAATGAGGTTACCCGATTTGCAAGTGCAACATATGTGGAAATAATCAAGTTCTGGTGAGCCAAAACAGTCTCTGTGTTGCAAAATTACTTGTATAATATGTTTCGTAAGATGCTTTACTGCCACAACAGAATTGTTTGGTTTGGGTTTTGTTCTTTTTTTGTTTTTATAAGCAGCCCTTTCAAGTGGAAATATTTAGGCAGCAACAAATCTCAGAAGGAAGGCAGTACTTTTCTTTCGGGGTTTTTTGCACGCTGGAGGAGATTGTTACACTTACAGAGATTACAGTATGAAATTTTCATAGAGAATTACAATTTCAGATTTCCAAACATTTCATTTTTAGAGGCTTTTTCTACATTGGAATTTTTCCTTAAGTTGTATTAATAGATAGCTAATTGTCATCCTAGGAACAATCGTGGTTGCTCATGTATTGAACGTGCATGACAGTTCATTTCTGAGCATGTTCTGTGCATAGTTCAACTTCTTTGTCATGTTGCAGTCACCACCTGCACTGATGGGTACTTTTACGAGCACGTGTTGTGGTTACCTGTATTCCAGTCTGTGCTGGAGCGGAGTTACACAGGAATCAGGTATTCCTAGTACAATGCTGCTGCTTCTCTATTTAAAAGTTGGTTTTCTCCTACACTATTGTTCAGTTCTTTATTTAAGCGGATGCTGTTTGTTTCTCACTACTTTTGTTTTCGTGTACTTGATCTGTCTGAAAGTATCTATTTTTTTTTCATGGATTCATAACTGTGATTTACTGTTGTAAAATTTCTCTGCCCTGCTACTGTAGAAGACTCTCCAAAGCAACTTTAATGTATTAGTCAGAAAATGGTGCTGGCTCACACTAGGGAGTTGTGCTCATCGCTGAAGTAGTTTAAGTGGAAGAGTGCAACCAAGTCCTGCTAGACTTGCTGAGTCGTATTGGGGGGGTGAGTAGATTTGTTCTGCTTTGATGCAGTAACTGTTCTAGACCATTCCCTTTGCAATAAGCTCCTGGCAGCTGTTTAAGATGAAAAAGGGGAGACTTCCCAGGACAGCAATTTGGTTAGAGAGGACCAAAGAACTGCTTCGTGTGGTGGCATCATTGCTGTCAATGGATTGGTAGCTAATCTCTGATTAAATCAGTGTCTGCTCAAGACAAGTGTATTAAGATACGTTGTGTGTGCGAGAGACAGAAAACTTTCTAAAATTATGTAGAGCTGTGAAATTTTTTGAGGGTATTTGAAATTTAAAACTTTCTGTACCAGGTATCATTTATTTGTTAGAAGCCAAACCACTATTGTATGGCTAAAGCCAGGAAACTGCTGGGGAGAAGGGGAAGGTCTTTCCCTTTGATTTCTTACTTAATTGTTGTCAGTTTAGAACATACAGGGAAATATTAAAGAGGTATTTCAAGCTAGTGGTGGTTTGTTCTTTTCCAGTGAACTGTAGTAAGATGAACCTTCAGCACTTCTTTTTAGACTGTTTTTAGCAAATATAGCAGATGATCTTTGCATCCTGAAGGTGGAGAGCCCAGTCTCATCTTTACTATTCCCCAGATGACGCTCTCAAGGCTTACAGCTCTTAGAATTTGCAGAGTCAGACGTGGGAGCCAACTAAGCATCCTTTGCATAGCCCAAATCCTTCTGACTTCCATCGAGGTAAAAAGTAGGTACAGGAATTATGTCTTCAGAAATTGGTATTTACATGATCCTTATATATTCAGATCTTTTTGGCTCTGATATTATTCATTGTTGTTCTAAATTGTTCTGAAGAGATAAGATGTTTGATTTGACCAATGTTTCTTATCACAGTCCAAACCAATTGTTAGTTAACCCTGAAATACGCTGTCATGCTTTGGGATTTCATTAACTAAAGAGAATATTTTTAATCTACCTTTGGGAAGATTACTTTTTTCTAGATGTTCTCAGCCCATTTCACTTGCCATTTTGTTTGCATTTACTTTTCTCCATCACTACGTTCAAAGTGGAACGAGAATGAGAAATGTGTACTTAAAATGTCTCACTATGAAAACAGTGCAAGAATAGCTTCCTCATTAACTTTTAGAGGTTATATTCAAGCAATGTTTGCCATACAAAATCACTCTGTATTTTGGAAGTGCTAGTGTGTAATGGTAAGCTTGGTTGAAACACTGCCACATGAAATTCAAAACACAGTGAAAAGAAAAAAGCAGTGAAGCAGATTAAATAGTTCTGCTAACAAGAAATCTCAGTTTCACTCCTCTTATTTCCACGGTTGGAAAGCAGAGAAAGTATTGGAGGAATATTACAACATGGATTGTAAACAGCTTGGGAGGAAGTGGCATAAATTCATAAATTCTGAGTACTGTAAGGTATAGACAGGGGAACAGGGGAGGGTGGTTCCAGCTGGGAGAGACTTTGATCTGTGTCCTTCTGTGAGCCAAAAGACAACTTTGTATCCACGGTCACCTAATTTTCCCCTATTTCCTTCTGCTTATGCCAGTTATAACCTTTGCATCACTGTAAAACTTTTTTTAGAAGTTTGTAAATATGTAAAATGAAAATACGGGAAAAAATGTGTACCAAAATGGTATAAAAAAAATGTGTAAGATAAATGCTCTGTTTAATGAGAAGCTGTAATTAAGTGCTGCTTCAAGAAAGTGTGCATGAGGCCATGTGTTAAATATTCTGTGTATCCCGAAGTTGTGTTAATGAAAGCAAAGTATCCATTTCTCTTGGAAAACTTCATGCTAATATGGAATATGAAGGAAAAACTAACATTTCGCGCCAAGCAAATGTTGGGTATTGACTTTCTTGGGAGACTTCATGTGCATAATCATTGTTAAATATGTTCATAATAAAGTTTTATATCTTTATATTGTATCTTGGTTGTATTTTCTTTCTAGTGAATGACTGCTTCATTTTCATACCTTACACATTTTCAGTTTACAGGTATTTTCTTATGCTTATTTAAACTTGGTTAATTGCGTAAGGCCAGGGTCTAGGAGGCTGTGTGTCAGCACAGATTAAGCAGGGAATTATGTTTTGGGTTGTTGTGGGGGGGTGGGTTTTTTTTTTTTGTTATCCTGTCTGGGCTTGAAGGTGGAAGGACAGGTTGCTGACATGAGCCAGTGTACAAAGGGGAACTGGCATTCTCATGTGGCTTTAACAGTGGCTTTCCCAAGCCTGATGCCACATGCTGGCAGTATGACTTCTGGGGAACATTAGTGCCAGCTGCCTTTCAGCCAAAGGTGTGTGCTGCCTGTTAGCTGCTGTCAGAGGCTGTGGCCAGCAGGGCTGTCAGTTCTGACCCTGCGATGACACAGCCTCTCAGCACACCCAGGAAGGGCGCCCCACCTTCAACCCACCGGCCAGCCATAATAAAGGGTTTAGAGAGGGTGAAGATGCTGATGTCATGTCACCTTGTCGCGGTTTGAGAAGGGGGGC
>NW_010388771.1:26308-40080 GCF_000710305.1 Buceros rhinoceros silvestris | reverse complement strand
ATGCCCCCCTTCTCAAACCGCGACAGAAGTTTATTTGTTTTGCAGAAATAGTGCACTTGCATACTAACTGCCTTGATTTTAATCCTGTGGGTTTATCGTACTTTGTGTCTGAGCTAATTGCTTGTTACTCCTCTTTATGATTTAGAACAAGAAGTATTGAACTAGCTGTGAAGAGAAGTACTCTCTGACGAACGTGAAACCTCTTCGTTGTGACTGTGACAGCGGTGCCCCAGTTTTTCTTATACCATTGGCTGGGAATACACAAAGAGAAGTTAAGATCCAAAGTTCTTAGCTTTGAGTTCACTTTAAAGCTCTGACTTCTATGAGGCTAAGACACCTTGTGTGAAATAAATGGCATATCTACTCTAGCTTCCTTCAGAAGCGAGGTCAATGTTCACTGCCCAGGGAGGTTCCTCACAATTGTACTATGGGAGCTACAGTACTGATGGATTGTGTCTGGACTTAAAATAAATCCTCAGTCTTTGCGCTTGTTGGCTATTCCTAAGCAGTTTCCTGCTAGTATATGGTTGGTTTTGATTTCATCCTGACTTGCTTAGTTCATGCCTGTGTAGTGGTGAGGCAGATTGCATAGGATTTTTGATTCAATGCCAGAAGCCAAGCATTCCAAGCTGTCTTTATTTATTCTTAGTAGTTTTTCTTCCTGCTTTTCTCCTTGCTAGAAGGATCACCATGATCTTGTTGCACTGTTTAAAGTTGAGTTAATTGTTGCTGGAAGTTTTAATATACCACTGCAAGTCTGGGCTTCCCAGGGGTTTGCAATCATTCTTCTTCACAGGTGACTAAAGACCTTTTACACAAATGTGTTTCTTAGTACGCTTTAAAAAAAAAAATCCCATAGTGCAAAATCTCCTCAAGTTGTTCTGAGCCCTCAAAGAAAAATGCCTTACAGACCTCTGCTCTTCAAGGAAGTTGTCACTTATCTCTTTATTGTATGGCAGGAGAGAATGACCTTTTCATTAGACAAGTAGTTCTGAGTGGCTTTGGTAGAAACATGGATAATTGCACACTGTTCCCAGAAAAGCATTCTGCAAGTTTGTGGTGTGTATCAGTAACCAACATTTCCAGTAGTTAGGATTTTAGTTAGCAGTATTTTTGTCTGAGGACTTAAGAAAAGCACTTGTACCTATGAAACAGTGGTGTTTTATTTAGGAGGCTAGGAGGAAAGACAGTAGTTTTCACTCACTAGTAATTTTGCAAGGTATTAATAGTGACTAAACCTTGTGAATTCCTTTGGCCATCTCTGAGCATGTCACAGGTCAGGAGAACAGCTCTATGTGAAGCTGGGTAACAGAAGATTGCTTTTTCTTTCACTGTTACTCAGGTGTGTCTATCAATAAGTAACTTAGGGATATCTTGTGATCAGTTCTGCGAAACTGAAAGGCTGTTTGTCAGGTTGACGTGAGTACAACAATAAATTTCTGACCAGGGAGGAAGGAAAAGAATTATTTTCTGAAAGAAATGCTAAGTTGTTCTGGATTAGAAAGCTCATAGATTCTTTTTAAGAAGCATAGTAGAAGTGAGAAGTCTAATTTTCAGCGATTTTGTGAAAGGAGAAGAAGGGCCCATAGAAAAGTGTGAATGTTGTTTTCCCCTCTGGCAGAGCAGAAAGTGGAAGCAACAGGGAAATGAGTGAAATTTTTAGAAAGAACCACAGATCCACGTCACAGTTCTTAAAGTGAAACATACAGTGTCTTTCTGAAGACTGCTCTGATAAACCAGAGTTGATAGTGCACTTTTGTGCTTGCTATTTAAATTAATGAAAATCAGAGACTTTCTTGTTAAAAATAAAATGGAAAAAGAAAACTGCAAAAACCCCACCCGAGGGCTTGTGATTAGTTTGAATGAAACTTTTTATATTGCTTTTTCCTATTTAGCTTGAATCTTCAGAAGGTTTAGCAGAAACTTCAGAAGGTTCTCAAAACCAAATTTCTTTTAAAGTGTCCTTGGAATTACTTACTACTACTCTGTAATGAAAAATCTTTAATTATCTGGTATCAACTGGAATGAAATATTCCTGGAATGAGTAGCATGCACTGTGGGGTTGAAAGTCCAGGGCAGAGCAAACAAAGTATTTTCAGACTCTGCACTTTCAACTTCAGTTGTGTTTCATTTCTGAAACGTGATGACTTGAGAATCTCTCTTTTTGAAAAGAGGTATCCTTGAATCTTCGCTCTCCTGGAGTACCAGGTAGTTAATGTATTTACAGGTGTCATGTAGAGAGTTCACTTGGATAGACTGTTATGGCCAAAAGTTTGGACTTTCCCCCTGCCCCGGGTCTAGAGCCTTCAAAAGTGTTTTAGGTTTGTGTGGCCTTTAAATTTAAAATAGAAGTGGTGAAAGAAAAAAAACATTGTCACTTGGCACAAATTGCTTTGTTTTAATGTACCGGCTGTCTGCTATCATTTTTGCATAAAGAGTTTTAATTGAACTGCTGTTGCTTGCTTTCTGGCCTCAAGACTGAGCTGAATGCAATACGTAAGGCAAGTTATTGTATTATCTGTGATTTTTTTTAAACATTATTCCTCGTATCTAGTACCTTCTGATGATAAATATTTTCCAGTAATTCTTGTGAAGTGTATACTTGCTTATTTTGAAGATGACAACACAACTTGTTATGTCCCTGTATAGTGTGACCATGGGCCAACCTCATGTCTTTGAACGCTGTAAAGTAAAAGGTGCACTGGCGTTTGAGAAATGAGAAGTGAACCTAAGAACAGTGATAGAAAGGGTTTGTAAAACAGGAGAATGTGCTTCAAACCTGTGCCTTCCTAAGACTTTATTTAGTTTCTCGGTTTTCTAGAGCATAATAAAACCACTGCTTTCTGGGCTGTTTCGGGGTTTTTCGGTCTTTACATGCTCTTCCTTTCGTTTAAAATGCACCTCACCTGAAACTAGAAGGACAGAACTTTTTACTCTATATTTTGTTCATTATTAACTTTCTGAGATAAGGTTAGTTCGGCAGTCTGTTCGATAAAACTCTTGACGGGCTGTGAACTTTAGAGAACATTATTTCTATATACCTGATCTGATGAAACATGATAAAACGTTACAAGATATCACTATGTCTTGTGCAGTACATTGTTGCAGTCAGAGCTGCCTAAATCTGTTTTTTTTTTTTTACACTTTGGAGTGAGTTGAAAAGCAAGATAAAGGGCCAGTTGTTCTCTTACGAAAATGTTAAAAATTGCAGCTGACCTTATGTTGTCTGCATTCTTTTTGCCTTCCAGTATAGATCTAAATATTTGGGTTTACAACTGCGCATGCATTTGCTATGTTATGATGTGCCATAAGAATTGAGAAGGCATAGCCTACTGATAATGTCAGCAGCTGCTTCTTCATTCCTAAAATGACTTTTGCTGGATTGCTTTTGTTAAAACGTTCATATCTGAGCATGATTCGAGCAGTATTATTGACAGGAATGTGGAACTAACATATTCAAAAGTAGGGCTTTCTTGGCTTTGCAGTATAATTAAATACATTGTTTCGTATTTGGATACTGTATGCATTTTACATTATCTCCTTTTGTCATGTCTGTTTATTCCAAGATGCTCAGGCTGAAATATCAAAGTTTTTGGGGTATAGTGACACCCATTGTTCAAAATAGCAGTATGTAGGGTATGAAGTTGTTTGGTTAGTTTTTAGTAGAATTTGGAATAGTAGGTAATTAACTGGTTAAAATGTTATATTATTAGTTCACTTTCTGAGAAGAATATTTAAAATTTTCTAACTACAACTAAAATTTCTTTCCAAAAATGAACAAGGTAAGCACTGAAATTATGTCTGTGACTATGCATTCCATAAAAAATTGATCTGTGCTCTCTGTGTATTGCTCATCTTTTATAGTGTCTCAAGGAGTAGGACATTATTTAAAAAGAGGAAGATGGGTCTGCCACAGAGGAAGCATTATATTATGAATTAAATGCTGTCCGTGTCATCTTTGAACCACACTTTTTCTGCTGTCTTGTTACGTGCATGTTTTTTTTTCTTTACAGTCTCGCAGTCCTTGAGTTGCAGACGACAGGTAGTTTTGAAAGTTGTATGTGTAACTCTCTTGTCCTCTTTTTTGGGTATTGGAATGATTGCTTCTGAAATGTTGCTTGATTTGAGACTGGATAGGTGGAAAAATTGTCTTTTCTGTGCTCAGTTTCTCTCTGTACTTAGGCTTATGTTTGCATGCATGCTTTTTAAGTTTTGTTGGCTAGAATTTTCCCACAGGAGGTGTTATATCTGCTGAGAACTGGACAGAATATTGTTCCTGGTATTCACCATCTCAAAATGCATATTGGAGGCAGTTGGATAGTGTAATTAGATGATTGGAAAAGGGGCTGAGAACTTGCTTTCTGTGACCTGATTGCATTTTAAAAAATATAAATGGTCAGGCATAATAGAGCTGGAAAGAGGTTCTGTTAGAATTGACCTTACTACCTTAGCACAGCCAGCTGTGAATGATTCCACAGATGTATTGCTCTTTTAATTGTTTTCTTCTGAGAGGAGCTTGTGACATCAAATGAAAAGTTGAGACCAGGAATAAATAAAGTCTTAGGATGCATCACATTTTTTTAGAGATATTTCTTCATGAATGATGTTGTAGGGCACACTCTGTTTTCATTGAGCTGTTTCATCTCCAGATCTCATAAGCAGTTGCACTGAACAGATAGAGACAGTGACATAAAACTAGCACTAACAGCCAGGCGTGGATTCCTGGTAGTCATTCTCAGCGGAACTGTCATGGGACCACGGCCAGTCAGTTCCCTTAATAAGTGTGAAGGTCCACTGGCAGCTCTGACAGAACAGCTGCAATTGATGTTACAGCATACTAGCACCTAGCTGTTGAGTCATTCACTGCTGATCATTCTAGCTACTGTCCAGAAAATAATGAATTTTGGCTAGTTTCTTGACTAAAATTTCCACGTGCACCTTGATGACCAGTCTTTTGTGAACAGTGGTTATTACACTAACTGCACTGATCGTGGTTTTGTCAGGCTTTTGCTACACTGCTGTATATTCAGGTGATACCAGAATGTGAGGTTAAGATTTTCAAATACTGTTGAACAATAAAAGAAGAGCAAAAACAACCTTAGGTCAAAAGTGACCCGTATCTTCATCTTTCTCTAAGTTCAGTAAAACAGTTGTTTGTATGACTCCCTTCAGTATAATGGGAAAAGTGCCCAGGTGATTGCTTCCTTATTTATTCTATTTATACGTATCATCCTTCAAAATGTATTGTAGGATTTCTGTTAAATGCAAAAGAGCATTTTCAACAGAATGCCAAATCCAGCTGTATGAGAAAAGAAGTTGCTTCAGCTTCACCAGCACAATTTAAAACCTGCCTTGTGTATAGGTAGTTTAATAAAAAACAAAAAAGCCTACAAAACAACAGCTGAGCCTCAAGATTTTAACTGTTCTGTGTGGAAATGTTCTAAAGAGTGAAGTATTGAGGACTCTTAGTAGTGGATTGTCTTGGTAATACGACCTGCCTTGTCTCATGCTTTTTATAAGCAAGTATGCAAAAAGTATACTGGTGTAAATAAAAGCAAAGTTTTTTCCTTTCTAGCTTTCTGACCTCTCTAACACAGCTGTAGCTAGAAAGTGATACCAGTGAGTACTAGGAGTGCATCCCTGGTCCATGTG
The DNA here is from genome assembly GCF_000710305.1 of Buceros rhinoceros silvestris. Taxonomy (NCBI): domain Eukaryota; kingdom Metazoa; phylum Chordata; class Aves; order Bucerotiformes; family Bucerotidae; genus Buceros; species Buceros rhinoceros. Next base: position 34,428 of record NW_010388771.1, on the reverse strand, counting down.
ACCAGCAATGTTTAGCACTTCAACAACAGCAGTGTGTAGAAATCTTTCCCAACTTTCTTCCACTGACTTTTGGGCTTGTTTTAATTTTTCCTACAGGAGGTGACCTTTTCTCATTTGTTTTTCTTTACTTGAAAAGGATGAGGGAGTCTTTTGGTAGTTTGTGGGTTTTTGTTTGCTTGTTTTTGTGATTTTTGTTTGTTTGTTTTGTATGTTTATTTGGTTTTGTTCAGTTTTTTTATTAAGAGAAAGCTTTTTTCCTTCCAATCTTTGACTTGTAAAATTTAATTTTAAATGGCATACTGTCCATACGTTGTTCAATCCAGAATACGCTCTTGTAAGTCTAATGTTTATTTAGTTTTTAACACTGTGCTGCTTCTTTCTGCTATCACTTCCTCATGTAAAAGGTCTTCTTTTTCCAGGAATCAGAAGATTTATATAGAGAAATTTGGATTTTCTGACTTTGCATATACAAATTGCTTGGATTGTCTGCTGCACCTTGCAGATAGTATCGTCCTAACTTTTTCTGACAATGGGAAGAAGAGGTCTTCTGGTTCCTTTTGGTACTTGATTATGAGAGGGGCTGATGATATGCTTATACTTATGTGAGAGCTTTGTATCAAGAAATCTCCAGTACCAAAATGAAGTGATTTGATTTAGTCACTTCAGCAGTTCTAGAGGCTTTTACAGAACTTGACAGTGTGAAAAGCTTAATTTATCAAAATTAAATTTTATTAATAATAAAAATCAATAGAATTTTTACTCTACTTTGTTACTGTCTTTCATCTAATTCTTATACAGCATGACTATGAACTGAACTTGTGGATAATTTTTGTGTTCAGACATGATGTTGTTAATGATGTTTTTATTATATCCTGAGGTTATTTTGGATGCAGCGTCTGAAATATTTTACATAGTGGTGTTAGCAATCAGGGGATTTTTCTAAACTTTTGTTTTGTACTTTGTTAAATGTTTGAGTTGTCATTAACCTCATTTAACCTGATTTTTGTCCCACCCCAACCTGCAAAATCAATTTGGCAATCAAATTCTCAGTGTTCCAATTTATACAGAAGTATATAGAGATTAAATGCACCAGAAATACTCAGGGATCGTTAAACCTAGATTTATAGCTCAGATGTTGGTGCGTATTTTTATTTGCTTTATGAAATTGTTTGTTATCATTTGACCTGTTTAAAAACTCTTGATTTGAATTATGTCAAATCCTTTCAGCCACTGAGTTACAAATAATTTAATTCAATCTCTTCTTCCTCTCCTGATACATTTATGTGCTGTGAAAATTCAAGTGTCTTGTCTGTTTTAGGGTGGACTCTGTGACACCCTTTATTACTTTATCTTAAAGGCCCAAAGTTAACTTCCCTCATTTATGCTTAGAACCAGCCAAACTTGTCTTCTATCAGGTTGCAGTGTGAAAACCCATTTTCCTCATGAAACGTTTTCATCTGAAATCTAGTGCGGCACAAGCCTTGTTTTATTGCTAGAAGTCTTCCTGAAAAGCATTGATGAAAGCGTTCTTGGATGCGAGGCTTAAAATGAAGAAGCACTGATTGTGTTCTGAAAATGTTTTCCTGAAGTTAGACTACCCATTTTTAAATTAGATTTCATTGTATTTGTTGTTTTTACTGCTGTGTTGTACTAGTTGAAAAGCTGGAGTTGTACCTTGCACCAATTCTCCAGCTTTAAAGAAGTTCCTTGTTTGTTTTGATGGTTAGGTACAAAGCAGTTTCTCTACAATTTTAGGTATACTTTTACTGTTGAATAGTCTGGACCTGGTCCCTGGCAGAAGTTATTCATAAATAAGTATACTTAAGGAATTTAATTATATATTTAAGTAATTATAAGCTATCTTTAATGCAGGGGTGTATTGGGATGCGTGGAGAATATTCAGAAAGGTCCCAGATTTATAACTCTGAAAAAAGTATTTCCTTTTTTTTGCTTGTAAACATGTTCTGATTTGTCACAAGCTGGCCCTTTAAGGTATGCTAGGCTGTAGCTCCTGTCAACAAAATCTTGTAAATCCATTGGAAAGATAATAGGAAGAAGTTGCCAGCGAGACTTGGACTTGAACAGGCATTTAGAGATCTGAAGGAAATTAGAAACCAATAAAACCCGTGAAATAATTCGAGTTTTTTTAAAGCTTCATTGTAAATCCTTTCACAGTGCTGCTTTTTTGATATGATTCAGCTTGAGATAGAGAGCTGAGATTCAAATGTAATATTTTTTTCTACAAGAAATGGAAGTTAAAAAATCGTCCAGCTCATTCACACCCCACTGTTAGCAATCTGAGGAAATGAGACCATAGACTAACGGAATGTTCCACAGACTTTTGCATCTGCATAAACTTTTTAGTAGTACAATAGGCAGACTCCAATTGGTAATTAATTTGCTTTTAAATATTGGGGTGCCAAAGAATTAAAAGACTTGTAATGTGGCTTTTAAATTGGTCTCTGTCACCTGTATTTTAAATAGCTACTTCTGCTACTTTGTGGCTTATTTTGGCTAGAGCAAATTAATGCAGATCAGTTCTTTCTTGCCAACCCTTGTCCTTAACAAGATGTGAATGTGGTCCAAGTAATTACCATTTCTAGTGTCACAAATGACATTCCTTATACAGTGTGGTCAACTCAGTGCAGCTGCTTTAGCAGTAAAAATAGTCATTGTGATACACATTCCACTTTTAGCGTTGTATTCTGCAGTTTATTCATCTGGCTCAATCCTTAGAGGGGTCTTTATACCAAAGAAGATATTTTTGAGGAAACAAAAATAATTGTTCTTTTGGGATGTTCAGAAAACAACTTTACTCTGAGGCTTGCCAAGTTGTTACACAGCTGTTAAGATTATATAATGGTTTTTTTGTTTGACTAAGGTTGTAAATATGAACTTCCTTCCTCCTGCATTTATACTTAATCTAGCCATATGCAGAATTTGTGACAAATCTCTTCCAGTTTTCTGTTGAGGGAGAGTACCTATGAAGTGCTTACAAACTTGAAGTTTATATTTGCTTATGAAGTGAATGACCTATTTTTCTGTGGACTAGATGTAACTTCCTCCCCTAGTCCAGTCAAAAGAATGTATGTCTAGAGTATGAGTTTATCATGGTTTTATAGAGCAAAAAAAACCCCTCATCTCTGAAAATTCTTAACCGGAATACCCTTCAGCCTGGGAGGAGTTGGCAGTGGGCATACTTAGACTTTGAAAATGGGCTCAGAGTGGACAGTAGGTTCTTGATTGTGTATATCAGGCATTCCCTCATTTGTTGTGAGGAGTTTTTCCTGCAGTTTCCCAAATTATACTGAAGGAAATGACAGCACTGGTGATCAGCCTTGTGGACACAGGCCTGAGTATTTTAAAAGGAACTGAGAATCCATGCAGTGATACCGTGTCGAGGTAGTATTTTGCCTTAGGAAGGGAATGGCTCTTTGAGCATTATGCAAATTCAGTATGTATTACACTGTAAGCTCTTTTTAGCCCTATTTTTCTAACTAATTTTTAATGCTTAGAAATTGTATTTACTATTTTTCATGAGGACATGAATTTTTGTTCTGTAGAAAAAAATGAGGCAGCATGTTAATAAAAAAGTACATCTATAAAAAGTTTGGTTTTTTAACTATTGTAGTATCAATACATCTGTAAAAGGTGATTTTATTTTTTGGTTTTTTTTTCTTTGGTTAGACATTTTTATATTTGACATTTTTACCATTACATTAGTAGCTGGGAAAGATGAAAGAATTAAAATATCTGACTAGTTGAGAAAAGCTGTCTATAAATTAGCCTTCTTGCAAAGTTTTCCTTTTTTCTGTTGAATTCAAACAAAATGAGACTTGGTGACTTCTCATACGAAGACATGATGGCAAAGAGAGACCAGGAATATTTGTTTCTTAAACTGTTGCTTACTTGAAGTTTTCTGAAGGTTGTGGGCTCGATTCTCATTTATGTAACAAAATAACTACAGTATATATATTTTTTGTGATTACCTTTAGAGCCAGGTATTGGAAAGACAAAGATCCTACTTTCAATGGCAGCAAGCTGCTTGTGCAGAGTGTCAGGAGAAACCAGAGCCACAGGTGAGAGTGTAGATGACCCGTGTTTGAGTACTGAGCTCTGTGCACCTGTTAACTAAAAATTTCCAAGATGTCATTTGAGTTAGGGAAGCCTTGAGAGTGTGCTAGTGAGATGTGTCTGTGCTGGACAAAGACAATGGGAAGTGGTCATTCTCTCTTCTCCAGGAAACAGAATACATCATTCCTCTTCATCTTTGCATGAAGGATCATTTTGAACACTGAGAAACAAAAACTGTGTGTAATTGCAATTAGGCTTCTATTAAAAAAAAATTAGGGTTAAGGTATTCAGGGGTTCTACAGCAGAATATTCTTGTAAGTACTTTTTACACTAAGCAAAGGTCTAGGAGAACATATTTTAAAATTGTCATTCCAAAAGAATTTTGTGGTCTTGACTCTGTCAATGTGGGGAAAAGATTAGAAAATTCTCAGTTTCCCTTATTCCAGACTCAATTTGGAACTGTTAATATCCGGTCGTTACACAGGCATTTGCGTGCCCTTAGTATTCCTTGCATGGAATTTGATTTTTTTGTTTTAAATATTAAAGTATGTCCAAGTATTCTTATGAAAGAATTTGAATTTGGGTGTTTCTGGAAATATTATGGTATGGCATTAATGCTCATATCTTTTCCAACAAAAGCCCAAAACACAGATATAGTTATTAGCATATAATGGTTTATAAATGTGTATTGTAGTCTGAAGGGCTGTGAGGGAATGTGGGAGGAAGGGTGCTCTGTTGCGTGCCTGAAGCTGGTCACCCCTTTTCTCTTTCTCATTGCTCACATCAGTCAGCTGCATGCTGGTGGTGCCAGCAGATTGTGCATACTTACCTGAATGAAGACATATATGAACTATGAAACAAATGTGAACTTGTGTATCATGGCTTACTTTTTGTATGAAGATTATGGAATGTTTCTTACACTGGCAGGAGAAGCAACATATATCAGCTAGTTAATATATGCCTCAGACAATGAAAAATTGAAGTGACTTTAACTTAATGGAATTCGTAGTGAACTCCACAATTATAGCTGTACCCAAATGAGATATTCACAGAATTGTAGACTATCTCAGGTTGGAAGGGACCCGTAAGGATCATTGTGTCCAGCTCCCTGCTCCTCACTTTTTAGTGGAGTTTGTGTTGCAACAAGTGGTCATTTGTACCTTTGTCATCTGTTCTGTGATACTTTTTAACAGAGATGTACCTTTGCTTATGCACAAACATTTCAATGTTATAAACACCTATGGACTGTCCTAATGAATAAGTAACACATCGGCAAGACTTTTCTTTTACTATTTTATGAATAATACAGTTTAAAATTTTATATATATATAAGCACAAACATGCTTACTTATGTTGGTCTGTTTCTGAGACCACCAATTCCACAGATGTGTGCAAGGTCCTGTGCTTGTGAAATAAGTTTTTAGTTTCCAGAAATGTCTGACCAATGCTTGAAAGCACCAGATGAAAAAATGCAACAGGGTAAAACATCCATTTCTGTATTTAACCTCTAATTTAAAAACTCTTTGTAATGGCATAGGCATGCTGCGATTTCATATCTTGTGCCTCAGTGCTATAGAGTTAATGCTGGAAATTTTCTGAATTCGGAATTATTAATGTGTTTATGGTGATGTTCTTTCTTTTCCAAACTTCTGGTTAAACGCAGTCTTCTCTAGGGGTTTACTTGATATCTGAAAAGTAGTAAAGCATTAAATACTGGAAATGAAAAGTAAAAGCTTTAAATATTTTGGTAGCTAAAGTAATCATTAAGACGTCGTTTTACTGATTTGGTAAAACTGAACCAATTTTAATATAAATAAATGCAGTAAAATTATAACTGGTTTTCAATGTCATGCATGTATTTGCATATGCTGTATAGTAGGTAGCATTTGAAATTTTCTCTGTACTAATTGGAAAGGTAGTGTTTTCTGTTTATTATGAACTTAATGTAAGCCAAGTGTTTGAAATTTTTTTTTTTTTTTTTTTTTTTTTTTTTTTTTTTTTTTTTTTTTAATAGTACACTCTGGTAGCTAGAAATGGAGTTGCAGGTTACAGGTGAGCCTGTTACAGGTGAACTTTCTGCTACCAAAAAAGAGAAGTCCCACCTGTTTCTTTCTCTGTCCCTTCTCCCAGCTGTCTGGTATGAACAAAAGAATGTGTTGGCTTTAGTATTTGTACAGTCAAAGGGTGATCTACTGCTGCTTGCTGCCTCAGCAGAAAGATTATTTTGGAGTTTGGAGTGAGTTTTCTGGTGGTTTAGAAGGTTGAGCAGGCTTGGTGATGTTCTGGAGCAAAGTGCTAGTGAATGGAGAACAAAAGTCCTTGCTTTCTGTGGCAGCAATGAGATATTAGGCTGGCTCAAGTTTTAATGTGTAAGTTGTTTTAAACCGTAGGAACAGGAGCTTAGAAAAAAGACATCTGAAAATATTTTTTCAAAAAACTCCTTTGGAAACTACTGTAGAAATTTGGCTCTGGAATACAGAGGAAGAGAACTTAACAGTTTTGTTGGTTTTGAGCCAGTGTTTTCTAAATGCAAAGAAAACATCCATCCAAAATGTGTTGGTTTTCTTCTTTTTTTTAATATCCTGCAGCTCTTAAATGCCAATAACAATAATAAATTGACTGAATTTCTCAAATGCTTTTCTAAAAATAAGTGTTTGTAGATTTACCCAGCTGATACAGTTGTACGTGTACTTGATGAATGAGTTGATCGTGCAGAGTCATGCAGCTAGGAGGTAGGCTGCCCTTTAACAATAGCATGTTCCTGAGAATAGATCAAATTTGAAGGATTTGTTATTGGAACTGCCTTAGCATTTTGGTGCTCAGCTGCTTCATCTGACAGGTAGTATATTTATCCCAGGAGAGGACAGGAAGGAAGGAGGAGGAAGGATGTGCTGCAGCCCCTCCTTTCCTACGTGACTGGAACTCTTGGGTATGCACAGCCCAGTGTGTGCTTGTAGGTGAATTTCTTTCTGAAGGGACAAGCACAAATGATCTGCTACCTTCAGCATCTCACAAGATATGCTCCCAGATTTGCTTTTTCTGGGCAACTGGAATGTGATATATATTGAATTCTTTTGAAAATCATTCTCCTATCCATCTTGAGAAATAGAACAGCTGAGTTCACCTACCACTTTTTACGAAGCAGCGTGTTCGAAATAAATCCAGCCTGATGGAGGAGGGTCCCTGTGGCTAGTAGTAGGATGGCAGTCACAGGTTAGTTGCTATCCAAAGAAATAATCCTGCGTTTTGCTGTTGACGGATTCAGTGGGAAGGTGCTGTGTGGTGAAGCCCTTGAGCCATTCTGTAGAGTACCATACTTCTTAACGTCTTGAAGTAGACAGGGACTCTTGATGGTCACAATTCAGTTGTGATAGGAGGGTATTTGTCCCCCAGGTTGATGAATGCTGTGGACTTGTCCCTGTGAACTTGTGTTTCGTAGCATGGAAGTGAGACCATTGTGCAGCATTTTCCAGTCGGCATGACCCTTCCTAATAAACCCTGGTGTTTAAAAAGGCTCATTCAGTTTTTCTGTTAAAAAATTTGCATGGAAAACAAGTACCCATGTTACTTTCAGATGGCTTTAAAACTAGCCATAAATTATATCAATCTGATCTAAAAATTGTGAACTTTTAAAAAACTTTTTTGCAAACTTTATTTTAGTCAGCCTTTGGTGTTCTTTTTTCTCATAGTCTAAATCTGCCTTACCTTGGTTTATTGATTTACCACAGCATCAAGCTTAGATGAGACAAGAATAATTGAATACCGAGTGATAGAACTTCCAAGCGTGTTTATAAGCAAAATGGAATGTCAGACATAATGGTCGGTATAAATGTTTGTGTGTATAATAGCTGCACTAGGCTAGCTGCTTAGGATTATCCTTCACTGAATAAAAAACCTCATGAGTTTTAAAGTTGGGGAGGGGGAATTAGTTTTAATCAAGAAACATTTTGGAAAAAGTCTTGAAGCTTATGTTTATGAGTGGCAGTATGGAGTCTGTTGACTCTCTTTTTTTTTTTTTTTTCCCTAAAGTTGTTCAAGAAAAGGAT
>NW_010388771.1:10736-26236 GCF_000710305.1 Buceros rhinoceros silvestris | reverse complement strand
CCTACAGTTGCTAGAGCAAAGCATTCTACTGTCTTTAGTTTTCATATGCGAGGAAAGTTCTATTCACAAAGCTACCAAGTGTGGTGGCACCAGACTTTACATTTTATGTGACTTAGGTGCTGAGCTGTTTAAACAAAGCCTCTGCATTTTAGGATCTGAACAGTGTTTCTTAGGATTGCCAGCCTAATCCCATGAATTTTAACCCTTCTGTTTAAGGTTCTTCAACCAGATGCAGCTGTCAGCCCTGTCTTCCATGGTTGTTCTACTGTTCAGAAATTTCATGTTCTCTTCCTCAGTGGCATGAGCCCTTTTTTCCTTTTTGCTATGGAAGCTGACTTTCTTACTTTTTTCTTACTTTTTCATGGTTTTTTAAAACATGGTTTTTTTATATTTACCTTTGGTCTTAATCTCTACAATTAAATTATAGATAAAGTCCTTTTGGTATGCCTCACTTGAAACTTAACTGGCTTTTAGACTGCTCTGACTTTGGACATAACAGTACTTTTTAGGCTGGGGCTGTTTTTCTGCTTAAAGTGCTTTTTTCCAAGGAGTATAGTCCAGAACTGGTGTTTTTCCCCCTTTCCTCCCTCACTCTCCCATGCCAAGACTTATTTTAGAAACTGAAGTAATGCAGCTTTTCAGAATGAGAGTACATCTTAAATATATAAAATTAATTTAAAAAAATGTAATGTGTTTCAGGAGGGTTATAAACTAGAGGTTAAGATCAGTGCTCAGCAGGCAGTGCTTAGATTCCTGTTAGCAGTCTGTGACAAGTTTCATAACTTTATACCTCAAATTGCTGATGCTGGTTTTAGTTGTTATATGGCCTTACTGGTTTAAGGTAATTAAACCACCCTTCCTGAGAAAGGATGTTGAATTGACAATAGAAGCAAAATCCCAAGTGGAGAAAGTATTAAAAAGAAAAAAATGCAGGGAGAAATACTGTCAATTTTCTCTGTTTTTTGGGGGTGTGGGGGGGTGGGTTGTGTTTTGGGTTTTTTTTTTCTTAGAAACTTTGGAGAGTTTTTCGGTTACATTCTGCTAAAATGGCAAATAAGAATTAAGCTGTATTTTCAGACTTTATCAGTGAAGAACATGCCTTTCTGTATCTACTTAGAGACTTTCTCCTCTTCAGCAGTTTCTGCAGGCTTCACTAGATAATAGTGGTGGTAGAATTGTTACACACTCTGGCACCTTACTCGACCAAATATCTCACAGAAATTGTTTTGTGGTTGAAGATCACTTCTGGAATGGCTTCCCTCTTACTTTTTAAGGAGGAAAAGAGCAAGTGCTGGGAAGAATAGTTGTGTGAGTGTAGGACTTCCTTTAAGAGATTTTTTTTTTTTTTTCTTAACTGGTGGGGTTGTCAAAATACAACTTGGATTCTTCCAGTATCAACAAGGAAAATGGTGAGTTGCCGTTTATGCAGCAGGCAGTTTCTGTCTTGTTATTGCCAGTGAGGTTTATGGCAATCTGAAATTGTGCCTAATCACTTGCAAGACCCAAGGGAAGATGCCGATGAAGCGCGCTCTGATGAAGGTTCTCCTACAGCTATGAGATTAATAAAGGTGTTTTTCTACCTACATCCATGTAGTGCAGAACTTGGCTGTACTTCCTTCTCTTCATGCTACATAGTTGCTCCCAAATCTCATTGTGTGGCAAGGGCCCCTTCCGCCCACGTGCCTCACATCACTACCTAATGAGCATTGTTGGTTTACTGCCAAATGGTATCCTCCCCTTTCCTGTCATAGAAAACTGCCCCGTTCCTGTGAACTTCCAGCCTTTCTTTCCAGTCTTGATTGCTAGTTACTCATCTCTGTTCAGTGCCCCCTATCAGTCTTTCTCCTAGATTCACAAGGCTCTCCTCTGTGCAGTGCCTCATACCTCAGTAGCTACACATTCTTCTGTGTAGAGGTGGGTGATGAAAGAGTTATGGGGAAACCCCTTTTATGTCCCTGCTTGCAGTTTGCAGTGAAGTTTGAAGATGAAAGTTGACTGCCAATTTAAATATTTAAATATGGTCTTAACAGATTAAAAATATTTTTTAAATTTATAAAATTAAATGAGCTGGAGTAGCCTGTTATTTTGACATGTTTATTTTTTGTTTAAGCTTGTCTTGTTGTTTTGCTCAGCTTGTTAGGAGTTGGTTTTAAAGCAAATCAGGTCTTCTCACCTGATTGAATATACTTCTATTTGATACTATTTCAGCCAAAAGATTATTTCCCTACTCATCCTCTAAATACTTTTTTTTTTCCCAGTGGTGTTTCTTAAGGTTATGCTGTTTTGTAATGACTAACTATAAACAACAAAATGTGTTGAGTCATAAATGCTAAGAATGAAACACTTAAGTACTTCAGGTGTATGAAACATTCATTTGTGGATTTTCTGAAAAATACAGTTCTGCTTTTTTCTTTTTTTTTTTCTGGAGATGGTAGTTCCAGCTATAGTGAAATGCAGCTCTTCACAATATAATCTTAATTCTTACCAGAAATCCTATATCATCTTCCAGCCTGTTGCAGCTGAGTGTAAAGAATGTATAACCTAATAGGAAAGTTTATATAAAGCAGCCTGTTGTTGTTTGTTTATCATAGCTAAAGCACTACTTTTCCAATTTTTTTTTTGAATTGTGGTTCATAGGCTGTTGTGTCTGTTGTGTCACTAGTCCTTGTTGAAAGGGATCTGGCAACTTAGCTTCTGAGTCTTGATAGTACCCACATCATGCAGATTGCCAGTGTCTGGTGTGGTATCTTAAGTGAGCATTAGCGTAATGATTATTTTTACCCTTTGAGATGGTCCCTTGAGCAAAAATTAGTTTTTAACTATACTAAAGCATAGAGTATCTCAGAGTCTTATGAGGAACTACTCTCACCTGCATCGCAATTTGACCCGTGACCTAAATGATTTTCTTAGACCTTCCTCCTCCTGGTTTGTTTGATCCTTCCCACATACCATCTTCTACAAGCACTGTTAAAATGTCCAGCCTTTACAGGTAGTTGGTAGTTGCTTCATTTTGCTTTCTTATAGTTGAAAGACAGCCTAGTATGTTTGTAAAATGAATTTCACTATTTATTCTTGGTGGAAAAAGACCCTGTACAGGCACAACAGACCTGTCTGCATAGGGATGTGAATTTTCATAGTGATTGGTTGGCAAGTGCTTCTCCCCTTCCTAAGTACAGGGTGAGCCTAAAATTGCTGCTGTTTGCCTGGCGATTGTTATTACTGGGCCATAGCCACGACAATATTTGGGTATTTCCTGCGATAAGGATATTTCCTGGGTAAGCCCAAATATTGTAACAAAATTCATTGCTATTCTTAGTCTGCTGATGGAGAAGAAAGACTACATAATCTTTTCTGGAGTGGATGACATTGCAAGAGGCAAGTAAGCTCATGAAAGTTAATTTACATTGTGCCTTGTAGCACTTCTCTGGATTGAAGAGGTGACCCAGAGAACAGGGCTGTGTGGTCGATTAGGTACCTGTGGAGCTATCCTTCTGGAAGTGGCCAGAATGACATGAATGTACAGCACCTGAGCATAGGGTAGTCTCACCTGCTCCTGTTGTGTTATTAAATTAGGGCTTAGTTAAGTGTTGGTAGTAAAGTGGTTTCCTTTAAATGCAGCTGACAAGTGTTTTTTCAGTGCCCATTAAGTTTCCTATGGATGTATACAAAGCCATTCTTCCATGCTCTGTTTCTTCTCATGTATTGTTTGAGACATCTCCTCTTCCAAGAGTGAACATCCTTTCACGCAGTTTAAAGCGTCTTGGTTAAATCACCTGCTTATCCTAAGTTAGGAAGTTTCCCATTTGCTAGGTTTCCTTACCAGTGACACTGACCTCTTTTTGCATTGCCTGCAAAGAGAACAGTCAATGCAACTGCATTTTAAACAGCAAGGGTGGGGATGGAAGTGTATACTGCCTGAGAGGCAGAGGGAGGAAAGTAGATCTGCATCACAAAAAGATGTTTTGCCTATGTCTCAGCTGATTGTTCTTTTGAAGGCTGTTGTGGGGCCCTCCTACGGAATAAGTTAGCTTTGATTTTGTTGTGTGTTATTGCTTGGGTTTTGTTTGTTTGTGTGATTTTTTTGCTTCCATTATAATTCCGTCAACATTGCAGCTATAGCAGCTATAGAGGGAAGAGAGGGCCAAATGAGACATTGCAGAATTAGGTGCCATTTTATTTGAAAAACATATTATACCTTTTGGATCATCATTTGAACTGTTGCTAGTATTCTGTCTGAAAATGTTGTCCTCATTGCAAAATAGAATCCTTTAACTGGTTATGTAAAATACCATGCATGCTTCTGTGCTTTTTTAGTCAGATTTTATGTTCTGTTGTTACATGCAGAGTGTTGCTGAAGGTACAGTTATAGATGTCAGTGGTTTTTCTTGTTTTATCTCCCCAAACCATGAGCAGTTTGCTTTATATTCTTTGTCTTGGCCCTTATCTGTAAAATGGAAATCTTCCTTCCTTCCTTATTCCAGCATGTCTGATATAGTTCTGATGATAAATGTCTGCAAAGATGTTAAAGGTTTCCTTTTTTATTTGAATCATTAAGCCCTTGTGAAGTTTTAGTAAAATTTCTTAATTTCCTTTTCTGAAGGTTTTCTATACCTTTAGTGGAGCTTCAAGCTGACTGATCAGTATGTGTGAGTCTACTATGTTGTTGTGAGATGTGCACTTCTGGATCTCATCCACTTCCTTTGTGTACTCCGGGGATGAATGGATTGCCTACATTGCCCTTAGTGTTCTTCTATCCTTTGCAGCTGTGTATTAGGATAATAACTGTAATTGAATTGAATATTATGCTTCAGGGCTTAAGAGAATTGCCTGCTGTGATCAGGAATGTTTGTCTTCTCCCTGTGCTGCTGCAGATCTACTCCCTCCCCCCCTTCACAATTAATAAAATATTTAGGGGTGTTAATGTTTTCCTGAAATGTGTGGCTATAGCTAGAATTGGAAAAGCAGAGCAAGGAGCCCAGAGGTCTGAGGTAGGGAATCCTCATTCTGAGATGCTTGCAAATTCTGTCTTGCTGTGTACTCAAACGTGTGGCTAGAGTTGGCTGAAATCTGTTCTGCCTCTATCCCTCACATCAGTAACCAAGAAATGTTTGAAGGCTTTTCTTTTTCCTAATCTGTATATGGACCAAGATTCAGCTCTTAGAGTTATCTGAGATTTATTTTGCATAGTAATTTTTCACTAATTGTAGAGGTTCCATCAACCTGAGGGAAGTTTAATGGCCTGCAACGTGTAAGAAGTCTAATCTTGAAGATTTGTAGAAAGGATTCTTCTGAAAGAAAAACTCGTAGCTGAAATAGCAGAACTAGTTGTGAGTTACATGTGATTCTTCAGTGGTTAAGCAAGCGATGCTTTTTAATGATCTTTTACTTGAGAAAAATTTGCGGTGTGTGTATAAAAAAAGAAAAAAAAAAAAAAAAAAAAAATGATTCTTCAGTGGTTAAGCAAGCGATGCTTTTTAATGATCTTTTACTTGAGAAAAATTTGCGGTGTGTGTATAAAAAAAGAAAAAAAAAAAAAAAAACAAAAACCCCAACAAAAAACAAACCCAACAAGAAACCCAAACAAGACAACCCCCCCCCCCAACCCAAACAAACAAAAAACCACCCCTCTAAAGCAGATTGACCTGATTGTATGTTTATGTCCTCTTCAAATGCTGTCATGAGCATGTTCAAAGTATATGTTGTTTGGAGTCAAGCTGAGATATAACCCACTTTAAAGCTTTGAATTTGTACATTCTCAAATTGTGTAACAAAGCTTAACTTTATAAAAAAAAAATTCTTTTGGATATCTAGGTGTCTTTTGACAAGGTTGCAGCTGCTGTAAGATATTTTTGTTTCATTTATAATACAAAATACATCTTCTATTTACTTCCTACTAATATTTCTAAGTGATTAGTTATGTAAAAAAAATTTCACAGGCATACACTTCTTGATATTACTGCATTAAATTTAGTTCTGCCTCTAGATTCTGCATCAACTCATTAATGTTTATTCATATTTTTTTGAATGTCGTTCGAAAACTAAAATTGAATGGGAAGTGATGCTACAATAGAGTTTGTGTTACAATAAACACATAATGAAGATTCTGGAAAATTGGAGCTAATGTATGTTTTTAAGTACATCTCTGCCTACTGAAGGCAAACTTAACTTTTAAAATAGATTTAAAGCCATGCATTTTCCTAGGCTTCATAATCTCACTCTGTTTTCACACTGGAAATTCTCTAGTCTTAGCTGGTACGACTAAGATGTTGGCTGCTGCAACAGATGGGTGTCATTGTTTTAGAGAACACCTATATTATCCTCGTCTCAAAATATTTTAGCTAAGGCAACTTTGGTTTTTAGGATCTCTGACTAAGCAGTTTCTTAGAGCCGTCTTCAGGTTCTCTGTAAAGAATCTGCTATGAGACATGATGTAATCTAGGATGCTCTTTTTATGAGAATTAATTTTATGTCCACTTGGGTACTCTGGCTGAAATCTTGGCTCAGGAAATGGGACACACTGATTGATAAAGCCCATTCTTTTCAAGGCAACATCTCTTTGGCCAGATGTGAGACAGGCACTGAAATGCTTTTGAGGGAATAAAGGTTTTACTGTGTGCGTTCTCAGCAGCGCAAATTTACGATGTGATTAGATAGATTCTTCAGTAGATGTTTCAGTAATTTTGGTGTGTCTCCTTTCTTACAGGAAGAAAGGTCTTTAAAATGTGTTTTGATATACAAGGGGTCATCTTATGGAGACTAATTTAAAATTTCAGCTTGCAATTATGGAAATTGTAGTCAATATGAATAGTAATAAACACAAAGACAGCTTAAGTAATAACAACAAAACATCCCCATGGAATATAGGGTAGACTTCTGCTTGATCCACTTTGCATTTTACCTCTCTCTTCAAGCTTTCAAGTAAAAAAGGTGTGGGTGGGTATTTTGTGGGTGGTTTTGCTATGGCACATCAGAAGTATTTTCCATTTGTTAGAAATCAAGATGGTGCAGTAAACATTCTAGTATCTTCAGTTTGTTTGTTTCAGGAAATTGTGGGTGCTTTTGTCAACTAAAGTTAGAAGGGGAGTTTACAAGTTTTGACTAAATACAAAGAGAGTCAGTAGCTGAAGTGGATGTGAATATGGAGAATTATCTTCTTCTGTTTCTTTATGCTGCTAGCCAAAAAGAACTTCAGTCTTTCATATTAGTGTTGTTTGTGGAGAGTACTGTGTAGTCATCCCTGCTTAACACACTCTGCTTCATTCTAAAGAACTAGTGCTGGATCCATGGAAGACAGGGAGCAGCTGTGGAATGTTTGACTTTCCTGGTTAGAGTCTTGAGGGGTAGTTGTTGAACAGCCTGTTATAATCTGAAAGGCATCACAGTGCTCTCATGAACAGCCCTGAATTGTAGAAAACCTGTATTTACTGTATATGGCACTGATGTATTTTAGGGATTCCAGGAGCAGTGAGGCAGTTTGATGTTACCATCTGATACCTGATTAACATTTTTTCATTCTTCCAGCTGCTTTTTCAAACAGTTGCTTCGTTAGCAGTTGCTAAAATTTATGTAAGTTATGTGTTCACTTGTGATCCTATAAAGATTTATTGTACAAACTTATAGATAACAAAAAGAAAAATACTTGTAAGAGCTTAGTGAAAAAACTGTTGTTTGGGCTTAAAATGCAAACAGCTAGAGGAAGGGCAAGTTCTCCTACAAGCATGTGCTTCATTTCAGAAGTAGTATTAGAAATCATGCGGTATATAGTTTCAATAACTGTTACTTTCAGCAGCTCTTAATTGATCTTTTATTGGGACCTTAGCCTGTCCACAATTGAAAACATGTATTCTCAGACACAAAGACTTCTCTTCTGTGGTTTCAAAGATACCTTCTTGCACGTGGCACAGATCAGTGGGTAAGGGAGGGAATAATGTGGGCTGTGCAGTTTTGCACCCCCCAGCTAAACCTGAGGATAAGGCCGTACAGTGAGGACACCTGGTTTTCATACTTGCTGGACTTCTGCAATCCAAACTAGCTGCCTAATACTAAGTGAAATACTTACAAATGAAATATTCTCAAACTGCACATTCCTTTTAAATTTTTTTAATGTATTCTATAATTATTTGTCTTCCTTCTCTTAGCTGCTTTGAATAAGTCTTGTACATTTCTTGTTCTGTTCTTGACTTCCTGTGCTTGAAGAATAGGATTTATTGCTGTAAGTCCAATGCCCTATTTTAATTTTGAAGAACATCCTAAAGAACCCCATGTCGGTAAACATTTGTTCATTCCTTTTTGCCAACCCTATTTTCAAATTGCTACTAATTAGCCTATTTTAAGAAATAAGTAAAGCATGAAATAAAGTTAATTTTCCGAAGTAATGCAGAGTCCCTTGCTTCCTTGATAGTTGGATGCAGTTGAGTTTGACAGGGCAGATCAATGGAATCATAGCAGGTAATGTATTGATGTGAAGAAAAGATCCTTAATAGTTGGAGAGGGAGGAAAAAAAGGTCAGGAAGTGGGTAATAGACTTGAACCAAAGGTTGTCACATTCCTTAATCCAGTGACCCAGTACCGAAATACATTAGTAACTCTGAATGTTTTATATGCCTTAATTAGATCTTCAATCTATTGTTGTGTGATTAGGTGCACCTGTTTCTTTCTTGGATCTTACACTGAGGAAGATAGATATTGCTGTCCAGGACCTGAAGAGGTCATACACAGTACTTTTGAGTATGTCAATCTCTTCGTGTATGCAAGGCATAAATTCTGTATTTTTCCATTTTAAAGCAGTATTTCATAAATAAGTTACCTGTTTAACTGGCACAAAAGAGTGCACAGACATTGTGATTTGCTGGTTTTTTTTTTTTTAAATGTGGCAACAGATGCTATCTTTGTATAATACTTAAATGCAGAATTTTAACTCTTAAAATTGCCGGAGTAATTTCAGAAATATATGAGGTTTATTCATTATAAAAGGTCTCTTTGCTTTTATTGAAGTGGCTTGAGCTTTACCTTCTGTCAGTCTGTAAATGTGTTTTCACCGTGTTTCGTGACTACAAGTCTGGAAAACTATTGCCAGGCACGGCTTAAAAAGAAAAAAAAGACCAAACCTCAAAGTTGGCTCAAAATAATGTATTGAAGGAGGCTTTCACTTGACATAAGATTTTTATTTGGGATATTTTGAATTTGAATTTTTTGGCTGACAGATTTGTACCTCATTTTTTCAATTTGAGGAGCATTGGAATGCCTGTGTGCTGCAGCAGCCTTGCAGTATATTCAGCTAGTACCTATGCCATTTGAAGCTAGAGGAAAACAAATGCTCTTTTGTTCAGGTTTTCCTCTAGATTACTCTTAATGTAAGTTATAGGGCATTAGATAATGCACAAAGTTCCCATAACTTTCTAATCCCCCTCCAAATCTCTTTCTCAGGAATAGTTAATTTCAGAATATTTTATGCTTATTGGGAAGAAACATGGAAATACTAAAGCAAATTATCTTCACTGTATCATTGGCTTAGTTTGCTGCAGTATTAAATTCAAAGGAGAAATGTTGGTGTCAGTTATTGCATAAGACTTTCTTATATTTTACTGAGGAAAGTGGTGGATTTGATTGGTCCCTGTTATGTAGACAGAGTGTTAATATGAAACAAATAATTTAGGTGCTCAAACTACCTTTCATTATTTACCAGAACTTCATGGAAGTGTGTAGAAACATGGATGTGAGCTTTGGCTGTCAGTTTTGTGAAAGCACTTCAAATTATTTTCTGGGTAAGTAATATTTTTTTTGAGCAGTCAGGTGAATGAGTATTAGAGGAAGACATGCTGGAGTCTTACTCTTGCATTTATGTGTGCACGCAGTGCTTATGTCCCCGTATAGTGTACCACTGCAGTGGTCTGTCATATACAACTTCTTAAACAGAAATAGATACTGACATGATGAAACATGGATGATCACAAATGGAAGAACTCCTCTTGATGTCCAAACCAGCTCCAACAGAGTATGCTATACAGTTCCTTTTGGTTCCTGAGGCTAGATTTTAAAATCCAGAAATCCATTTACTTGTACAGATGGTGTATTGAATGTTTACATATTGCCTATTGAGTTCCTATAATAGATTTTTAACAAATTCCATAGTTGGTTTTAGGAAGAAAATC
Source organism: Buceros rhinoceros silvestris (assembly GCF_000710305.1). NCBI lineage: Eukaryota > Metazoa > Chordata > Aves > Bucerotiformes > Bucerotidae > Buceros > Buceros rhinoceros. The sequence goes on along the minus strand of NW_010388771.1, from coordinate 16,085 downwards.
CTTAGTAACAAGCAAGAGCTTGTACAAGCTTGTGTTTAAGGTTGGGGGTGAAAACATCGGTTGCATGAAAGATTGACGGTTTGTTTTCATTTTGGGATTTTATGCTGTCACTTGCCTTTGAACATACACTTAAATATCCCTAGTTCAAAATGCTTATTACAGTACTTCTGAAATTGTATTGAATAAACATACTCTTGTTGCTGACCCTTTAAGCACATTGGCATTTTCAGTTGGACTCAGGAGTCCTGTTTTTGTTTCTCTGATACTCTTTACATCATTAACTAAGTGTGGTAAATCCTGCAATCTGATTTTATTTACAGCTATTTTTTTTCAGTTCAGACTGTTTTCATTATAAGGAGATACTGTTAATATGATAAAATTTCCTCTTGTCTTGAACTCGATTGGTTTAAGATAGGAATTACTGTCTCACAGTGCAAGTCTGCAGAATGGAGACTCAGTGAAAGACACTCTAAGTTCACTTTTGATTGTAACTTACCTTTGTTCCAAAGCTGTTACTCTATGATGGCAGCAATTTTTTAGTCTCAGAATTCTGCGAAGGTATCTTCTTGAAAATGTTAAAATGGTATATTTGAAGCATTGTTCTTGAACTTTTCATCTTTTCTCATGTGCTTTGGTATCACATCATCTCATGCTTGTCCTGGTATACTAAAAAATACAATAGTTTGCATGAGAATCAGCTTGAAAGAGTAAATGTTTCCTTTTTTTCTAAATTATCGGTAAGTTTTTTTTTTACAGAGTAATTAAAATAGTAGGTTATGATTAAATGTTGCAACTGGAGGCTTCTAACAAAAGCCTCAGTAATTTTTCATAAAATAATGTCAGAATATTGTGCTTCAGGCATTTAAAGGTGGACAAACCTAATGAACTGTTCTGCAAACTAGACAGTTGACTTACAGCAATTACGGATCTTCCTGTTTAAATAACATTTCAGATGGATAAAGTTGGCTGATGCAGTGGAGAATGAAATAGTACATAGACCACTCTTTAGTGCAGGAAGCCTTATTTTCACATGGAAGATATACCGTGTTGATACCATATTTTATCTAGGTATCTCTGAATGATGCTGCTCATTTTCATTAAGTTATGTCTCACATATGCTTGAACAGAATAGGATGTGAAGTGTTGAAAAATAATTTGAATCCTAGAATTACTTTGGTACTTCATCTGGAATGAACTAAGCAAAATCAACAGCTACTTAAACTCTGCTACCCTGCAAATGCTTTAGGAATGTAAATGGCTTGCTTTATGGTGTCATACTAGAACAGTTACTCCTTTTCCATTTCTTAGATCTAATTTAGTTCTAAATGACTCCTTAAAAAACCACCCAAAACCAAAACACACACAAAAATCCCACCACCACTCCCCACTCCCTCCCGCCCCCCCCCAACCCATAAACTTAAGCCATTTTTCTTTCTTGATATAAATAAAAATGGCGTATCCTTAGAAAGGTGTGGTAACTCTGTTAGGTCATGATTTTCTGAAGTATGGTGCATATTTGCTGTGATCAACAACAGTGAGAAAATGCCAAGCTTTTTAATTGGAATGTGCACTCTTTTTGAGGTGGTACTTTTACTTAGGTCAGAAAGTTCAGATACTGTTATCTGAGCATTTTGACTCTGCCTTAAATTATTGAATTAATCCTTTAATTAACGTCCTTTGGGATATCTCCTTTCAGTAGTGGAGCTTGCGCTAAGAGAGATCCTTTTTACAGAACTAGCAAGTTAATATTAGCTATTTCTTAAGTGAGACACTATCCTCTGTGTGCCTTTTGCAAGCAAACGTTGATAGACTCATAGGAAATGCAGCTGACATTAGGAAGCTTGGGTGGGGACTACAAGTAGCTGGCAAATACTACAGGGTTTAGTGCCAGACTCGCTGACACAACAGTACTTTACTTGTAAAAGTTTTCTTTAGGCTGCTAATTCTGGCTTCAGAGTAACTGGAACTAAAGCGGTGTCTCTGATGCCAAGGTAAAATAGCTAAAGCAACAGTTTATGGGAAATTGAGGCTGATTTCTTTCCACTGCTTAGATACTCAAATATTAGTAAAAATAACAAGCTCCTGTCTTAGTGAAAGGATTAGTTATGTACAGCACCACAGAATGAATGTGCAAAACAAGTCCCATCTAACTGTAGAGTATGTGGCAAAAATAACTCAGAGGGAAAGGCTAGCAGCGTAAAGTATCCGTTAATACCAAGCTCTGTGTTTTATTCCACAGTTTCCATTTATTTGATTTGCCAGTTCACGGTCGTATTTCCTGAAGCACGCTTTTAATAGCTTCCCTTAGTTTCCAAATGAAAATTCTTCAAGTATATCTAGTCTTTAAGAAATGTTAAGTTGTCAAATGTGAAAACTGTTACAGCAGTTTGACAATGTCAGTGACAAATTAAGTGTAGTGTGTTTTGCCTTGAATCTACAATATTTCTGGTCCATGTAAAAGCTGAAGGATTAGTAAAGCAAAGCTTTGAAGGGGTATGAAAGCAGAATCCAGCTTCTGTTTGTTTTGCAGAAGGTCAGGGTGAATATGAGTTGCTGCTACCCTGCCGTCTCCATTTCTGTATGTTGGGAGGACTTTCAAGTGACATCATGGAGAGGAATTTTGCAGGCAGAGGCAAACCTGCCTTACAGAACATAAAAACTGGTGTAGTCTTGGTGGAAGGATGCAGCTCTATTACATAAGTGTACTGGCATTTTTTGGATTTCAGCATCGCTCTTTGGTTTTAGATAGAGCTTCCTTCCCTTCCCTGGTGTGCTAGAAGTACTTAACAGAACTCAAAACAGATGTTGGAAGAAACGGGATTCAGATGGTGAATTTCTTCTGTTCAGTGTTTGCTTGGTGCAGTGTGCCGTGCCAGATTAGCTTTAACATTGTTGCCCCTTTTAAGGTAAGCTGCTGCATTGTGCTCTCCCATAAAAATAAAACTCAGTAGGAGACTGAAGTGGCTTCGCTGAAGAGCAGCTGAATGGCAGTAACTTCTATCGGTGGGGAGCACTGGCTTCTGCTGATCTCAGAACTGTCCATCACCTCTGAAATCTCCTGTTCCCTGAGTATTATTTTTATCAAAGTAAAGTGAAATAATTATCATGGCTTGGCTTCGCGGACGAAGATTTGGGAAGGGCTTTACCCACACTTACTGCAAGCGCGCTGATGGCTGAAAAGGCCAATGCGGGATAGGCAAGTCCGGTTGCAAAGAGCACACCAGAAGGTCTCCTTGGGTGGTATAGTCAAGGCACGGTTCTTTCTGCGTTGTCTTTTCTCGTCAAGACTGATTCTACATGTGGTCTCAAAGGAGACAGCAGTGTTATGTATGGTGTGTCTCCAAATCTCAACAATATATAAATATGGCGGAAAGGTATTTTTAAATCGTTGAGATTTTTTGCATGAACTATTGTCATGTGAAGTGAAAAATGGATTGAACAGTTTTTCTTTGAGATCACCTTTATCATCTTCTCTAACAGCTCTCATCAATTCAACTCTGCAACTTTGTGGTATCTTTCAGACCAAGATTTGTCCTTTGTGAAGATCAGCATTTAGAAAGTTAGCTTTTAAATCCATGAAATGTAACTTGGTGCCTTCTGAAAGCAGCATAATAAATTACTGTGTAGCCCATGACTTGACCAAATCAAGCTGTGCTGCACACCATGAATGTTTTGTGTAGCTCTTGGTGGCTAACTGTTCTCATGTCTCTGGACATTCTATAGCACATCTCTAGGATTTACTCTTCTGTAGTGCCTGATGATTCCCAAATTGTTGCCTATGCCATTTCCTCCTAAAATATGTAAATCTTCATTCTGAACCAGAATCTGGGTTCAACAGTGCAGATGTACCCAGGAAAGCATGTGTGTCACAGCTCCAAATAAGAGGCTTGGAGGATGTGTTTGGGGACGAGAATAGAGGCTTGTTGAACAAAAGATTAATTTCCTTTGAGGTGATAACAGGTAACCTTTGGAGGACATTAAGTCTTTATCTTGGTCACTCAAGTTTTTTGAATGAAGGAGGGTCTAATAGCTGTAATGGTCACTATTTGCTTCCAAGGAGGAGTTTCTTTGTTGCGTAAAAATTGTGCAGTATCACTGAAGTGATCTGGACAGTGTCCAAGATTTTAACTGTCTCATGGGATGTATTGCTGGCATTCTCTGTGGCCCACTTAGCATTTCTGTTTACAGATGTGTAGAGTCAGCTATTTGCAGTGCAGTGAGACTGCACTTCCTGTGGGTTGAATGGTATTGCTTAACTGTGGATAGCTGAATTCCTTGGACAAGAGTTGAGTTCTTGTAATGTAAAGTCAATAGTCTTTGCCAACGATAACTGGCAATGAATGCATGTGCAAGGCTAGCATGAAATAATTTCTGATGGTACATTAAGTATTGTGGACTCTGTGCTTCATCTTTTTCTGCATGGATCTGACAAAAGTGTGCTGCAAGAATGGCTTTGTAATTATCTATTCAGCTTTCGCATTAACTTCACTTGCTTGTGAGCAGGATAATAAACTATGAAATGCAATTTTTATAACGCTTATGGACAGAGAAGTGCTTTCACTTCAGAGCATTTTCTCAGAAACATAGCTGACACCAGTTTCTTTAGACACTGGTACAATTTAAGTATCAAACTTCTATTTTTTTCAGATGGAGCAATTATCAGATGAAGAACTTGACCATGGTGCAGAAGAAGATAGTGATAAGGAAGATCAGGATCTGGACAAGATGTTTGGTGCCTGGCTGGGGGAACTGGACAAACTCACACAGGTTAGGAAGGTTTCAATCATCTCACAGAATAATTCTTTATAAGTATTACATGTTTCTTTTCAGTGGGATGCTAACTACTTAGCACTGCTGCTTGCAGCAAGACTATAGCATGTGACCAGCTCAGTACTCTTTAAAGGTTTCTAAATTGGTTTGTTTTCCCTATCTCAAAGTTCTTAAATTCATTTTTCACAACCTGTTACTTTGATCTTTCCCAAAGGGTATGATTCCTTCTGACAACTATGGAATTGGTATTTTGTCCTTGTATGTATAGCAGAACGCTGACTTCAGCTGGCTAGAGGTAGGCTGTATCTACAAATATATGCTTGGACATTGTCCAGCTATGACAGCATTAATTTATTTCACCTGAAAAGCAATAAGGAACAAGAAATTGTGAATATCGCTGCTAATGACATGTTTAGGTGCCCTGATACACCCTAGAAGACTCACCTTTGTTCCAGAGTACTCTTCCTGATTCAGAGAGGCAGCTGGTAGGACATCTTTCTTCGGCACTTCCTTCTTTCTAGTGCTTTTTCTTTCCTTACAAGCAGATCTCGCATTTTGCCTGGTATACCAGACTCTGGG
>NW_010388771.1:3073-10567 GCF_000710305.1 Buceros rhinoceros silvestris | reverse complement strand
TTTTTTTTTTTTTTTTTTTTTTCCCCTGCTGTATGAGCTGTCTGTCCTGAATAGTGTATTTCATCTTCTCTCTCTTTCTCATATATACATGGGGGTATGATGTCATGTAGACAAAGGTGTGAAACCTCAAGTTTCAGTAAGCTAGAGAAGAGGCACCTTTTCTTATCTTCATCTTACCAAAGACTGAGGGGAAATTGAACTAATTGTAACAACATTTCAAATTCAGGCTCATCTCCGTTATCTTCTGTCCCTGCAAGATCTAAATGTAGATGGTGCTCTAGGGGAAGATTATTTTTTTCTTTTTTTCTGAAACCTGCGCATGCAGGGCAATAAAGAATCCTTTGAGACAAATGAAAGACTGTCTGGAATAAATCTGTATATCATAATTCTTGGGTTTTTTTTTTTTAACTTCCTATGAAGGATTTTTAATGGTAAGTGGGAGCTTTTTTGAAGACATGGGCTCTGTAAATTATGATAAGTGAGGTTCTGTCTTCACAGAGGAGCACAATGGGTAATTGGTCTTCAAGCTTTTATTCTGTGCCCTGTTTTTTCTTCGGGTATGAGTACCTAGAAAAGAAAGCACAGTTGACGTGGGGCTTACAGCTACACTGTTGGCATAAAGACCTTATGGTGATGTCTGAGTTTGTGTGCTGGTCCACGCAAAATTCTTAAAACCCTCTAACAGATAGTTAAGGGGAGGACCCATGTGCTTTCATAATGCTGTACAACACAGTCTGCGACCTAGCCCGACAGTTGCCTTTCTGTCTTCTGCGACTACTGAGAAATGACATTTCCAAAAACTTTGACTGACCTCATATGATTTTGTATAAACACGTTAATGCAGTTGGTTCTGTCTCGGTTCATTTGTTTGTAAAGTGATCATGTATTGATCACCTGTTGCAATAAAGGGGAGTGATCAGAGCTAATGACCTCCAATGTATATGCTCCTGTAGTCTCAGCATTTGTTGCTATTTGTCAGCTGGGCTCGAAGAGCAGTGGGAGGGGTTTTTTTATTCCTAAGTTCCTTGAACTTTAACTTCCTTTTTAGATTTCCTAAATGTTTAATTTGGGGGGATTGAAAGTAAGACCCAGATTCCTTTCCAGATGCAAGTGCTTTTTAGAAGATTTGTTATTGTTAAGATGCCCGTGAGTTGAGTTCACTTTGCCCTCTTTCGCTGTTGGTCTAATAAAAGCGTTATAAAATGTAGTCACACAATTTGCAGCACGTGAGCAGTGTTTGGCGCTGATGCAGGATGTATTAATGTTTATCTTGCTCTATGGTGTGGGCTAAAGAATGAAATATTACCTTGTCTCATATGGTCATTCAGAATGAAGCTTTTGGTACTGTTGCAGTTTTCAGCAGTTCTCCAAACTGCTAGTTTAGCGTCGTAATGTGTTACGGAAAATGTGCTCTCTTAATAGTGAGAGCATGTCACGTGTGTTGCCAAGGATGTGAAAAAGCGTAATAATCATTCCATTCAGTAAACCACATTTTATTTAGATGCTTTTAACCAGAATATATTTGCTTCACAGGAAATCTTTTGTGGCAGTCTATGGGTTCGATCTGAAGGAACGAGCTCTAAACTTGCCTCTTCTACCTCCAGTTCCATTGCTGCCTCTAGGGTTATAGATAGATTTTTAAAAATATTTTTTTTTTCCAGCTGTTTTGTGTGGGCCCGTCTGTAAGCTCCATCAGAGGTACTAGAGCTGAGGTTTTTTCTAGCTGATGTAAGACAAGGGTGCATCACTGACTTCTCATGAAGTGATGATTGACTTCCTAATGAAATGATTTTTTTTTTTAAGTTTAAGCCAAGCTGAAGAGAGAAGGGAGTTCAGCAAAAATAAATATTATGGGGGAGAAAAAAGTGCATTTGATTTTTAACAAAGGCTTAAGTAAAGATGTAGAAAATGGACATAAAAAAAAGTGAAACTTTGTTCTGTGGAAGCTAGAAAATGCTTTTCTTTCAGACAAGCATATCTTCAAGGAGGCTTTACACAATTGCTTGTGCTGATAAATTCAAACCGTCTGCAGGCCTGTTGACTCTCAGCAACAGCGAGAGCTAGATTTCCCATTAACACTTGTCATTCCAGGGTCAGAAGCTCCAGACCTTGTCATGCACCTCTTGGGTCACCAGCTGGATCATAGTTCCCTACTGCTTGCCGCTTTAAAAAATGCTGGTGTTTATTATAATATTATGCCCATATTAGCCTTCATGACATAAAAATTCAATGAACTGGGTAAAAAGATGTCATGTTTCTTTTTTTTAACCTGTATTTTCTAAAAAAATTAATTCTACATAAACTGAATTTAGCCAATTTAAAATCTCTTTTAATAAAATAGAATTCTTTATTGCATGCTTTTGTGTACTTAAGCATGATTATGCTGGAGAGCTAATGATGTTCTTCTTAGAGAGGGTGCCACAGTTTGCACAAGTATCTAAACAAATTAAATCATTGCAGAAAAGTTATTACAGGTAAGTCAGCTGTCTGTGTTTCAAAATGAGCTATTATGTAATGCTACGTAAAAATGTGTTTGGAATATACTTCCATCCTTTTGATTCTAAAAACCCCATAATACGTTTAACATCATCATTAAATATCTGAAGCTAAATTTCTGTAGTATGGTGATGTTTGTTTTCAGTCTAAAGCTTGAACAATTTTTTATTTATTTATTTTTAGTCTGCAAAGAGTTTTTGAAAAATTTATCATAGAGAAAATCAGTTTTCACTCATTTTGAAGCTTTGCTTATCCAGTTCCTTGTCAAACTTCATTTTGCCCTTTTTTTTTGGTCTTTTTACAGAGTCTGGATACGGACAAGCCTGTGGCACCAGTGAAGAGATCACCTCTCCGTCAGGAAACCAATCTTGCCAACTTCTCATATCGCTTCTCCATGTACAATTTGAATGGTTTGTTGAATTATTTGTCCCCTAAAATATTAGTTTAGGAAAAAAAAACAGTTCCAGCTGTAAATGTTAACATTGTGAAATATAAGAGTATTTAATGAAGAGCATTCATTCTAGCTGACTTAAGAATATGTTTGCTGAAGACAGTGCTTTCTTGAGTATACTAAAGCAGTATCTTTTGCAGCACCTAGTGTCTGAGAATTGTAGTTCAGTGTTTGTACAGAAATAGATGTTCTGGGATCTGGTCTAACAAAAAAATTGATGTGTATCTGTTGAATGGGACAGAAAAGCATCTTGCTTCATGGGACAGGATGCAGGAATGTAGTTACAGAATGCTTTCATGTTAAACAAAAAAATCATATTTCCTGGTCTTAAAATAGCTTCCCCTGGTTGTCATACCAGAAGCCTTAATTTAAAGGCTTAAGTATATGTATACTGTTTTGTGGGTTTTTTTCTAAACAGTGTCACATACTTTGCATTGATTGAGTAGAAAATACTTAACATCTTCACCTTTCTGAAAAGCTGAGACGTTATACAAGTGTATCTTTAGATTTTGTTCACAGGACAGCAGTTTAAATTTGTCAAAGATTTTCTCTGACAGCAAAGGTATTTAATCTAATTATCTTTGGTTTTTTTTAATTGCTCTTAGACTGGTCTATAGTAGTAGTGCAAATAAATTTCTGCTTAGTAGTGTGCACAGATTTTTGCAATACAGATGGGAAGAGAAAATACAGCTTCCTTTGCTCCCTTATCCGAACTGTTACATTTGATAACACAAAGTGAAGAGCTGCACAGACAAGTGAAGTAACTCTTCATGTACTGAAAACTCTTGTGTTGCAGAAGCCCTGAATCAGGGGGAGACTGTGGACCTGGATGCCCTCATGGCTGATCTCTGTTCCATAGAGCAGGAGCTGAGCAGCATTGGATCTCATTCAGCAAACAATGCTTCAGTGAAACGCCTTGCCACGGAATCCAAAGCACAGAAACCACCTGCTAGCCGACCTTCCACTAAGCACAGCAGCATGAAAGGATTATCCTCCTCATCTGGTAAGGTGACTAAACCATCACATGCCAACGTATCTTTGGATGACATCACTGCACAGTTAGAGAAAGCCTCTTTGAGCATGGATGAGGCAGCCCAACAGTCTGTTGCAGAAGACACCAAACCAGTAGTTACTGCTCAGCACAGGAGGACAGCATCTGCTGGCACAGTGAGTGATGCTGAGGTGCGCTCAATCAGTAACTCCTCCCGTTCCAGCATAACCTCTGCAGCTTCCAGCATGGACTCCTTGGATATCGATAAGGTGACAAGACCTCAGGAACTGGACTTGACAACACAAGGGCAAACAATCACTGAGGTAGAGCATTATTTATTCAAGATTTTGTTCTGATCTGTCTTTTATTTCTTGAGATTTTCCTGCCCTCATGCTGACACTCATAGTTTAACATCTGCAGTGCAGTGGGGTTGGTTAAAGATTAAGATTGCTTTTGCATGGACTGCACATGCTGTGGCCACTTCTTTATCTGCTTTTGTTTCTGTCTGCAAGGAATCCTTTTTTTAAGAATATGTACTTTTTTTTAAAGGGTTTCCATGTCTTTTCCTCCTCTCAAGCCAGTCATGGATTTTAATATTTTATAGTTAATGTTTGTATTCTAAGTAAATATCATATATTGCTTTTAATTTAAATCTGAGGAACGCACAGCTGTGGAAAAAAGAAAGTACAACTGACGACTACATTTTTGTTACAGTACACCTAATACCTGAAACATATGGAGCAATCTTGAGTGCCTGTTTGGAGGTATAATATACCGATAATTTGCTGCTACTTAATATATGATATATGGCAGGGAAAACTCTTGGAATTAATGCACAACACAGAAAAACAACTTGGCTGGGATACAGCAATAGCAGATGTTCATTTGGGATTGTGGTATCTCAGCATTGCTTAATCAGGGAGGAAACTTCAGTAAAAGCACTGCCATTTGGGGGAACATTGAAAGTGCTGGTGACTTGTGTGAGGAAACGGGGAAAATATTTCAGTGAATTTAGACTAGAAGCTGTCTTGTAGAAATATTCTCTGAAACAGAAATCTGGCCTGTTCAAAAGTCATTTGTAGTAATGTGCATGTTCTCTTTCATGGGAGGAAACTGGAACAAGCTCAGTTTATTCTAATCAATAATTAACACTAATTTGAATGAGCTGTGCTGCAAGTATGCCTCTACCATGTGCAGCATAAGTTCATCTGATGTAGAGTGAATGATGGAGGCTTGTCAGTCTAATAATCAACTTATCAAGGTCACACATAGATTTAAATCTTTATTTGAAATGGTGAGAAATGAATGAGTGAGAGTTAAACTTCCTTTTTGTATGAAGAGTTGGTGTTCAGTATATTTTATTGGAGATTTGCATTGAGTGAAGCAGAACAGAAGTAGATAGAACATGTGTCCTTTTCTCGTTGGAAAGTTAAAATGCAAACCTTCGCATTATTGCTGTTGGCCAAAATGTTGGAGCCAGTCTATGACAGCCATTGATTGTACTGTTATTTGACTGTCAATCAATACTGTAGTATGACAAGGGTTTTTTTTGGTTTTTTGTATCGCTGACTGTTATTCATGCTGCTATCTTCCTTTGTTAGGCAATACTGAATTTTTGTCTCTCAGGCTAAAAAGATAATTTACTTGAATTAATTGCTTTTGTAAATTGTATAGCACAAGAAAAACTTGCATTTTGTATTTCTTTTTAACAATGCAGAATGTTTTCTGCAGTTGATTTTGCAGGTCTGCCTCTAGATCTCAGCCTCTCTTACTTCAGGAGCGATATGCTTGAGGCGTCAGTAAGATTACCCTTCTTGTCTCTCAGATTTTTTCAATTCTTCGCATGGCATGAGTAATCAACAAACCACCTGCTGCACTTAAGTACCTTGACGTTGGTGAATCAAGAGACAGAGGTCAAGAAGCTGCTTTGTCTTAGCACGTAGCTAGTCGACATTGCTGCAAGAATTGCAGTTGCCTTCTCAGTTGCTTTCTGAGCTCTTAGCCACTGACTGCAAAGCTCAAAATCGCCTGTCTTTCTCACAAAGACACATGGGAGCTGTCTCTAAACCCGGTGATTGCTTCTCATAAGAATGTGGCTGTTGTTTCTCTGCCCAGATAAATTGATAAGAATGATTCATTTGAAGGAAGTAACTAGAAAACCTTGGTATTTTGAAAGCAAAATTCTGCTCTCCTCTTGAGAGCAGAAAGCTCTACACTCAGTAAGAGTGCTGCTTTGTTTTTGCTGTATCTGTTCTTTTTAATTTCAGTAGCCTGAGGAGGGTGTTCAGCTCTTGAGAAATTTTCTCCAGGTTTACAGAACTGGTGTCCAGCTCTTCAGTATTTAAACTGTTATGTGATGGGATAGTACTTTTTACTGTGAAGCAACTTTTGGGTTTTTTTTAATCACTGGCATATGGAAAAATCACATTTGCTTGGAGTTTGTGACATATTTGGTGGTGGTGGTTTTTAAATAAAATTCACCATATAAGTGGGCAGAAACTCAAGGATTCTTTGGTAGAATCATTGGGTACCCACAAAGGCGTTTATTTCATTTTTCATTAATTTAGTGCCTGAAAACTACTGTTTATGGGTTTATTAACCTTCATGGTTAGGTTGGGAACTAAAACACCTTTTCTGAATTCTGTGCTTCCACCCACACAGTTGATTCTATGGTGCTGTTTCTAATACAGGACATCCCTCTTACGAAGTAGCTTTTGAAGAAGACGTAGTGCTCATGTAGGAAAAAACCCCCATTCTTTATGCAGAAAGAGGGTGAGGCTATTACTTCATGGCCATAGCAGATATATTTGAGATTTGTTACTCTCACATAGTGCTTCAAGTTAGCTCTTTCCTCTTTGCCTGTCTTCTTTGAGGCTGTCTGTAGTTGAGCTGACCTTTAAAATTTTTCTTTGCTGGTCTGGCTCTTAAGAAAGAGGTCAGTGACTTGGCAGCTCTGCCCTTTTGACCGATCCTTAGGTACTTTAAAAAGTCATCCATTTTTCAGCAACTTAATGTTACACTTTTCTTCTGGTAATTCCAGTAAAACTAAGTAAAATGGAAGACTGATGGCAGGAAATGCTTGTCTGAAAAAGGAAATTAAACCTTGCAGTTATTAACTTCAGTATTCTATCTTAAAATATAACACTGCTGTGTATTTAAGAGCTCTTTGACCTGGCGATGTAGGGAAGTGCTGTAAAAAGAACTGCCATGCACCGGCCCACTGGACGTAGATGCAGATTAGTGTACTTTCTGACTGATTATAGTGACAACTGTTATGGAAAGAGACTGCAATTCCACAACCACCAAAACTGGAGCATATGGCTTCCCTTCCCTCTTATCCTTCCTTCCTCAAAGTTCTGATTTATATGGTCTCATCTCCTCCCTTATTCCAGCAGTTTGGCAGTTACCGGTACTTAACACATCAAAACTTTCTTTTTTGACTCTGGGCCTCATTATGTGTTACTTGGGTGAATTGTGTAGCCTCGGAGGGGTCTGGTGTGTGCTGGTGTGCAGTACAGGGATTGTAGCCAAGAACTGGAGGCTGGAAGGGAGAGCA
>NW_010388771.1:0-2979 GCF_000710305.1 Buceros rhinoceros silvestris | reverse complement strand
AATGCACCCATTGATTGTAATGGATTATTCAAATCTTTTTGACTGAGCAATTTGACCCGCAACCTTAGTGTTGTCATCTTCCTCTTTCTCCTAGCAGTCTGTGCTGTAGGAACTTCCCGATCTGTCATCAGCATCATGATAGATGATAACTCTCAGTGATCCTATTGGCCAGGACCACCCTTGTTCTCATTCTGAATGTCTCTATGCTACTTTCAGAGGGGTTGACTGCAATTCTATGGGTTATTTAAAATCATGGTTATCATTATTTGTGATCAATTTTAATTTTCTCCCTTTCTTAACAATTCTTAACACTGTCTCTTTGGATGCTATGTACAGTAATATCTTCAAAGACTATTGCTTTATAGTCTGAAGATCTTATCTTGGTGATACTTAAGTGTTGTCTGTCTGCACTTAATGTTCTTGTCTTCAGTCTCCTCTAAGCATTGCTGAAGAAGTTGTTTCCATCCCACACCACCTCTCTAATTTTGTGAAATTGAAATTTGCCTTTAACAAAATTATTTTCCAAATCTTTGCTCGAATAGTACTTTTGCCTTAAATAGGTAATAAGGTTTTGCCTTAATAGGTAATAGATACATTCTGTCTTCTGTGTTTGAAGTTGTGTAATCAGTGGCGTACTCATTGCATGTGGAATACTTTACTTGAATGTAGACTGAATGAGCAATGTGATTGCATGAGTTAAAGATAGGGGCAGTGATGACTATATGACTAATTTGTCCCCTCCAGCCATCCATATTATCTTCTTCCTTCAGTCCCTCTGCCACCAAGAAATTGTTCCTACTTTCAGAGAGCTGTGCTAGAGCAATAGAAGAAGAAAGTAGTGGAGAAAGAAAAGAGAACTGTGGTGATCATGCTGATGTAGCTAGTCATGTCTGATCGGTGAAAGAGTCCATTCATGGACAGTCATTGTTACTGTCCTGCATATACCCGGTGACGAGGTTGCAGATAAGTTTGAAGTCTGCCATCTGGCCTGGCACAGTACAGCATCCATCACTCCTCCTCCCTCCCAACATGATGGAGTTCTTTATGTCCGTAACCCAGTTTGCACAACTGAGAGATTCTGACTTCCATACAAAGATAATGCACAGTGCAGCAGCTTGTAATGCCGCCTCATCATCATCATTATTATTACTAATTACCTTTTACTTAAATTCATGTAGTTTTTGACTTGATGTATGAGAGCTGAAAGAGGATGATTGGGACTACCAGTGCCCTAAAACTCAGTTCTTTGCCTCCCTTGGCAGAGAAGGCAGCAGTGTAGAGTAGAAGTTTAATGTTTCTTTCAGGGAAAGGAAGAGACCTTTGAGGACATGACAGTAATGGCTGTAATGTAAGCTCAGCACACACAGACAAATCTGTATTGGCCAGTAATTCCTGTGGGATAAAGTGGAAAACTTGAAATGAGCATAAGGAAAGATAAAGTTGGTGTTCCATGGCAATTTTGCCTTAGTTCTTGTATAGACGTATTGTCACTAAAATAATACTTGTTATATAGTGGAAAATCGCAGAAACTTTTCTACCCATTAAAGATTATTGTAGGTCATATTTTGTGTGATTCCTAAAGGTTACATTGTATGAAAATGCTGTTAAATGTTTCTGTATGCAGAGAAATCAAGCAATAATATATATGGTCTTTGGTAGGCAACAGTGTCTTAAAATAGAGTTGGATTGCTGAACCTCATGTATATTATTTATAGGTGATTTAAAGAACAGTTGCGGTCTATTTTAGCTCTCGGAGGAATAGTGAATTATTGGCTCTTGTATTCTGGGAGCTTAAGTAATTGAGTAATTTTCCTTATGTTCCATGTTATGTGTGGTTAGCAGATGCAAAGGATGTTAGTCTCTGATTTGTGAGAGTAGTTACAGATACACAACAAACAAGGCATAACAGACGTTTGTTTTGTGTTTCTTCTAAAGAATCTTAACTAAAGTTAAATTCATTTCATATTCTACCAGTTCTATTACATCCTTAGTTCTGAACACAAAGTGAATTCTGGGGTGTTTCCAGTTACCCTTTTCCTAAGCTGAAAATAGTCGATGGAAAGACTTAATTTGAAACACAATCAGACCATCTCTTCCTCTTTCTTTTTTCCAATTATTAGTCACAAAGTGGGTTTTTTAAGTCAACAGTAAAGGAAAATTTTGTGTATTTATTGCCTTGAAGCATTACTTTGGCTTCTAATTTTGTTGGCATAAGAAGTGTGAGCTGTCTAGTATTTAAATGTTTACATGTAAAATGACTCTTCACTTTGCAGATTTTTGGAGACTTTCAAAATATTCTCTGATATAAACATACTAGTTTATGAAGGATAAACAATACTTGTGTATTTTGGAAGCTAAATGTATCATGAAGTTTGTGCATGGCAGTAAAACAGTTTTCATCATATGATGCACTTGAACCCAAAGATTACTAGTACACTGTCCTGGGTTCAACATGGAGGAACCGGATGCTCCCATGTTGTCCAGCTTTCCTCTTCCCAGAGAGCTGTGGTTCTCCCAAGCTTCCGGGAAGAAGGAACACGCCTCCGTGAATGAAGTCATAAAAGGAGGCGGGCGAGAAGTCTTGACGCCATTTTGCCATCTTGCTTCTCCGGCTCTCTGCTCTATCTGCCCTCCTCTCTATGTCGTCCGCGGCTCCTATCAGATATGCCGTGGAGGACTCCTGTAGCTTACGCCCTCGGACTGGAGAGACTGTTATCACGGAGAGAAAGACACGTCCAAGACCTGCTAGTGCCCTGAAGCAGTAAAAGACTCCTTCTGCAAAATGGGTAGGACCTTCTCTGTTTTTCTGCCGATTCCCGGCAGGGGTGGTCTAATGAACTGTCTTGCCCTGATGGATGGACCCAGCGGTACCCCTTATCCCTGCGGCGGATGAAGTAGCCCCTACGCGCAGGAGAATTCGAAGAGATTCCCTTAAGACGTGACTTGGCCAGCCCGTGGCGCAGATGTATGTGTGGGGGA
>NW_010388770.1:0-11855 GCF_000710305.1 Buceros rhinoceros silvestris | reverse complement strand
GGTTCCTCCATGTTGAACCCAGGACAAGATTAAAAAATAGAGTTTCTAAGGAAGGCTATGCCTTCTGTCCTTTTCCTGCGGGAGAGCTCATAAGAGGTAGGGAACAAAAATGGCTGCTCTCAACAAAAAGACCCAATCCACAGACAAAAAAACCCGTCTGGTGTCACACCTCTCAGATTTACCAGTTGGTTTAGTATTGCCTTTTCCTGTTGCATTGCGTGACTGTTCATCTGTGTGACTTGGAATGGAGCTGGTTGTAGAGAATAGGGTTTGCCAGCTCCTACCTGTGCACACAACCACTCTCCAGTGTACAGCCGTGGTGGAGCCTCCGCCTCTGACGCTCTTAGGAGGGGACATACCAGCATGCAGTACCCTGCCGATTCCGCTTTTGCAGACACTTAAACCCCAACTCCGTGTAAACAGCCAATGCACATACCCCTCTTGAGTGTCTGAGAGAATACGTGTAAAGAGCAACAGAACCATCCAAGTTGTCCCAGAGAGGTCTGGACAAAGTTCTTATTAAAGATTCATTCCAGGTTAGAAGTTTTCCTGTGATCACATGGTTTTCTGGAGGACTTTCATATCAGGGAACCTGCAACTAGTTCATACCATCATGGGAAGAAACTTGCCAACTGCAGAGGGATAATATGTTAGGGGCAGTGATAGTATTTTGTCATCCACGGGCACAGGATTCATTGTCTTTTTCCGGAAAACCTCCCTTGGAAGCCAAAGGAAACTTTTAGCCCGAGGGAGACATTCAGTATGAAGGTTTTGCGCGGTTTTGTTTCTGTAATAGTTATAGATGAATGGGGAAATAATGATGGGGAAGGTGTATTACTTAAGTTTAGACTGGTGCAAATGCTTTTGAGCCTTATCTGCTGTTTCCCTGCATCCTTGTTATCCTGCAACCCATGGTGGTCCACAGTGAGTTTGCCCGTATCCTCAGCCACTAGACAAAGTGACTTTTATTTACTTTAAAACCTGTGGTGTTGGTGTGCCAGCATTGTCAGTGAATCAGGCAGTGATTAAACACAGAAGAATTTTTTTCCTACATTTACGAAACATAAAGATATTTGTTTTGATTCCATCACTGTCACCTCATTAGGCACCAGGAAAGTTAGGTTATACATTGAATCAGTTTTGCACTTGGTTTTGTTTACTTTTTGTAAATTAACATGGTAATTCACTGTAATAAAATTCTTGGTTTACACAAAGATATCAAAAGGCATCGTCCATTATTCTCCTTAATGCTACAGCTTTAGAAAGTGCAGCAAAAAGCTCTGTTTATATTGCAGCTGGATGGAGCACTTACCACAGGGCGTCACATCCCAGACATGCTCTGCTTTAAGAACCAGCAGAGAAATGCCAAATAATGGAAAAAACCTCAAAAAAACACCACCCCCTCAAAAAACAAACAACCCCCCCCCACTTTTTCCATTATGCCACTTCCCATCTTACTGAATTACTTATCCTAAACTCTATCTCCATCCAGAGAGGCAAGAGGAGGTTGAGTCCTACTAGCTGCACCATGCAAAAGGGCTGTCCAGTCATTAAAGCAAGAAACATCTTCAGTGAAGGCAGCACAGAATTTGGACAGGCTGCGCGCTTCTATAATTGGCAAACATCTGGTCCTTTACTGTTGCAAGGAATGAAATGCCCTTCAGTCCCACCATGCCTTTAGCAGGCTTTGGATTGTGGGAGCCTTTCCCTACTGATCCAAAGTGCTTGAGTTCCCTGAACAGAAAATGATTTGGACTGCCTCTAATTTCTGATGCTGCTTGGCATTTGCCAATGTGTTATTTCATTCTGATAGGTAGCCGGTACCGGAGTTGCAGTCTGTAGAACAAAACATCTAGCTTACTTCCCACATGTGGAAGTGAGGTCTTGAGAGCAAAATAAAGCCTAGCTTTAGCTTCTGTTTCTTCTTTTCTCTCTTTCCTCTTTAAGGACTGTTTATGTTTGCATGAGCTGCAGGGGAACTGGAAGTGCATTAGCTGATCTAACAAGGCACAAAGCCCCCACAGATATCTGTGTCTCCTTCTTAACTTTTTTGGGGGGAGAAAAACAAGAAAAAAAGCAGTCAGAGAAAGGGGAGGATCTGATGGGTCAAAAATTCGCCTTTGTACTTTATGTCAGGTAACATTCTGGCCTGTACGTGTAGCAGTCTCAGCTAATTCCAGCGCATGGAGAACACACGGCGGTTGAGATCTGGACATGCTGCCATAGTACAAGAGCACCTTCAAGGAGAGATCCCCTGTGCAGTGAGCCCATGATGACTCTTAAACAAGTATTCCTCTCCGGGTGTCAAAAAGGGCTTTCAACGCTGCTATCTTAAAAACCAGTAGGGATATTTTGAAAGCCCATTTTCTGTGGACAGTTCAGAAAAATTTTGCAAGTTTTCTGAGAAAAGTATATGGAATGCACACTGCTAGGAATACATTACAAAAATGATGCAGGTTTAATTTTGGAGATTAAAGAAAAAACATTGTGGCATTTAGAAATAGGCTAATCATCAACCCTTTTATCTAAAAGCGCAGGCAAGCGGTTGACCTGCGAATGGGAGGGTAGTTGCTACAGACAGATCTGAGATCTTCAGCCAGGATAGGAAAAAGAGCAAGAGGTACGGGATATTAGGGAGCAACCATACCCAGGGAAAGCCGGAAAGCACAGGAAAGGGTTACTGTTTTGGCAACCCCTCCTTGTGGAAGGGGCCTCCCCACCTCAAGGGTCACATGCCCCAGGCATGTTAGCAGGTGGCTGGGGCTGTCCTCCTCCACCCAGATGGTCCCTCTCTGTTCTCCCACTTCCAGAGAGACTCTCCTTGCCATGAGGGCTTCTGGTTGGACTTGATCCCAAATCCACACAGTTTATGGAAAGATTCCTACTAAGGTCAGCTGCTTTGGTCCGAGTCACTGCACAGAGGCACTCTTGAATTTCAGGAGATCAGAGTGGGGTCCTGAGCCACCATCAGATGTCAGGAGAGGCGAGGGGGCTGGTGACAGTCACGGCAATGCCTGTGAAGGGCCAGAGTTTCTTGAACTTGTTCTTTACCTTCCCCCTCCTGCATTTCAGAGATTTTTAGGGAAAACACATTTGTAATGTATTCGATTGCATCTATGCAGGGGAGAATTAGATTGGCATAAAGATAAACAACTGGCAAATTATTCATAACTCAGAATCTGCCCCATGTCTTTTTTGTTCCAAAACTTTAGAAATTAGAGACTGCTTACCAGATGTTATAAAAGAAATTACTAATTTAACTGCTAAGCTGCTAAAAGGCTCACTCTGGTAATATTTTCCTGCAGAAAATGTCTGTGTCTTGTTAAATGTTTATTGAATACTGTAATTATATTACATTTGCTGTTAAACGATATTGACATTTTTGAATAAAAAGGGGTTTTTTGTTGTTTTTTTTTTTAATCCAGGCAGGATCTATAATATGAACATCTGGTTGCAACCTAATGTGTGGTACTGAAACAAAAAAAAATCTCCCCGCCCTCAAAGAAAACCTCCTTCTGCCAATGTTTTTCTCTGTGTGTTATTTTTTTTTCAAAGTAGCTCCGGCTTTTGTAGCACCAGCTATGATTAAGTACCAGGACTTTCTCACTATCAGCAAATGTTTAAAGGCAAGTAACCAGCAAAGCTTCAGCAAGCTGATGGCTGGTGAAATAAGGATATATTTAGCAATGAAACAGCTGTTTCTTGAGCAATAACCCAGCTGTTTGGCTTGGAGAATACCTGTTAGAGTTATTAATCATATTAAAAAGTAGAAAAAAACCCACCCCTGACTCTGGAAGGCATGAAGCAGACATTTTAAGGGCTTTTTAAATAAAAAGGTGGCTTTGTCACTGTAAGGGAAAAAGAAAGTAAAAATTAAAAAGAGGGAGCGGGGTTGGTAATCTTTTAGAAATATATAGGTATTTAAAGAGATGCACTTAATATCGCTGCCAGCTACCCATCAATTTTCTTGTCCTCATTTAGTGGACCATGCTCTCGTAAAATACTTGCAAAATGCTTTGTATCAGAGAATTTTCCATATCCATTCCGTCCCCTAAATCTTTCTGTTGAATTACTGGGAAGGGTTCAGATGTGATGTTGTCTAATGGCACCACTCAGCATGCATTTATTTTTTTCCCATTTCCTACTGGGTAATGGAAGACAGAAATTTGGCTCCATTCGGGCTTGAGACCTATCCATAACTCAAAGAATGTGATTTCCACTGGAGGCTAGAGAAGGAATACGTATAAAATTCTACCCTCTAACTGGAATGTTAAAGACAAAAGTTCTTTTATAGGTTTCTGTGTCGCGCAGTAGATGCAATCAAGAGAACCAGTCAATTGCAGTACACTTGCACTGGACTGACGTGAGTACTCAAGTATTTCAATTGCAACTTCTGCTCGTCATAAAGGTGTTGCTGGCTGAGAACATCTTCAAAAGCAGAAGTTTCCTTGAATGTAGGTTGGACCCAATTCTGGCTGCTGTATATGCATAAACAGTAATTCTAGTGGTCCCATTGTTATTCCAGGTGGCCCTACGCTGCACAGCTGGAACCGCCACAAGAAAGGACTATGTATGTACAAAGCACATGCTCTTTGGATAATGCATTAATTCACTAAAAGGTGGACAGATAGATTCATTTCTTTTGGCTACATTTGGGGGATTTTCTGACTTCAGGTATTTGAGTTCTTTTACTTTATGTCTCTAAAGAATAAGTAGATAGAATAAAACTCAGATATTTTAAACATCACAGAGCTGAGCTACTTTTTTCAGCTGGAACTAAACACTGAAGCATTTTTTAAAGCAGATTACAATATTTCAACCAGTCAAAATCAAATGTTTCACTTAGGGGAATGCGAATTGGAGAATAAAGAAAATCTAGTTAAGTCATACTTTTTTATTTATATCATCAGCTTTTATAAAACCATCCATATGAACAGAAACATATCAACAATGAAAATAACTCAGACTTCCATCAAAGAATTAATTCGTGCATTGAAGGCTACATGGACTATCATAGCCAAAATCTGCTCTCATTTATCATGGTTTATGTTTTTTGTACTAATCTGCCTGTCATACTGCAGAATGACTCAAGGGTCTGGCACTGTTCCCTCCCAACTTCACGTGATGATACAGGTCGAATGTGCACAGTTTTGCCCTGGGGCTGGTCATACACCCCTTGCCTCACTGGATATAAGCTTACCTTCCTCCTTGCAACCCTGTGACTTCTCCACACTGGAGGTGGCATTGGGAAGAAGGCAATTAGAAGAGCACATCATGGGTACTGCCAGTGTTAACCCATCAATGACTTCATGGCATCTAGCAAAGAAATCACTTCAGCAGCTAAACTTCTGATAAAAATGTTTGTGTAAGTTATATTCATACATATGGATACACACATACATTCATACTAGAGGTGTGTGTATGTATTTTACAGAAAGATAAAAAGAAACATCTTGTTAACATAAAAAAAAAAAAAACACCTTAATTCTCTAAATGTAATCCTTGAGAAAATTTGTTGTTTGTTGTTTCTGACCCTTCTTCACCACTCTGGAGTAAATATTGATGTCCATTTCTTTGTGGAGATAAAATGGTGTGTAAAAAACTTCCCAAGAACTTTTTAGCCAGTCAAATTGTTACTGAGCAGCTCTCCAATGAGCCAAAGGAGAACTAAGACTTTTGCCGGTATGTGAAACAAAACTGACAAATAGGCTGCCACAGTTCCCAACGGAACTCTTCCAAGGGGCTCTTCAGTCTTCTTCATCCATCATATGGAGAAACACAAGCATACATTGTCATACCGATGCGGCTGTTAGCTCCTCATGGGATGGGTCCCAGAACCAGAGGGAAGTGTCTGTTCTTATCTGGCATCCTGAGGCTGGTTACTCTGAATTCACCTGCCTACATGCCAGTCTATCAAAAGACAAAGAGAAAAAATGTTAAAAATTATTGCCATAGCGTAATCAATATTTTCATCATCTGTAAAATGCTTTTCTGAACTTAGGCATTTCAGAAAATTAGCACTATATGAAACCATGAGAAACAATTGGAATTTTTAATTTACCTGTAGTTTTAGCCCCTTTTTGACCACATATTTCCAGGTTGGAATGTCATTTGGCAGAACTTTATCTTTGTGCATTGATTTCTAATGTCCAGCATTTGCTATGACCTTCTTTTTCTCTCATTATTGCTGGCTGCTTGAGAGCACTCTTTCTACTTCCTGGCTGGATTAGAGCACAAGAATTCCTTGTGAAATACTTGTGAACACGTCTTTGTTAATGACATTAGAATAGGAACAGAGTAGTCTCCAAATGGTGTACATTTGTTTTTAAAAGACTGCACCTTAGCATTTATTAAATCTCTTCCCCCTCATCTAAATTCTAACAACATTTCATTAGTATTCCTATTTATTTATT
Organism: Buceros rhinoceros silvestris; assembly: GCF_000710305.1. Taxonomy (NCBI): domain Eukaryota; kingdom Metazoa; phylum Chordata; class Aves; order Bucerotiformes; family Bucerotidae; genus Buceros; species Buceros rhinoceros. The sequence continues at coordinate 5,442 of NW_010388770.1, read as the reverse complement.
TATTTTACAGAGGGAGGATACAAAGTTAGGCTTCAGGACCCTGTTTTATATACAGTTACTAAATGCGCTGAATCCAAGGAAAAATATACTAGAAAGTAGAAGGCGCCAAGTGTTAGGAGATTTTTTTTGCTTGTATAGTTTTTATTCAGATGTTTTTCTTCTCACGAAGAATTCCAACATGCTTGCTTGAGCAATGCCATCTGCAGGCTTTCTAAAGACACTGGGTTTGTTCTTTCAGGTCTCCTTTTTTCAAAGACTTAAATCCATCCTAAATGTTTACACTTTGAGTTTGGTCCCATTGACTTAAACAGGCCTACCTACCAGTCAAAGAGGTAAGCAGTGAAAAGACCCCTTTGGCCATCCTTTGCCAACAGACAAACACAATGTGCCATATAAATGTGCGTTGACCAGCCAGATGTCTGTCTGTCTCCTAACTTCCCACTGTTTACAGAAAAATCCTATCAAAACCAGGATGTCACACATGACACTCAGAAAGGACAAAAAAAGGTCCTGTTTCCTTCAGCCTTTTGGGGAGAACAACCCCCAAACTTCTACACAATCAGGGATCGTAAATGTGGACTCCTCTCGAGTGGCACAGATGACAGACAGGTTTTGTGCCTCTTTCCCCCAGGAAGCCCATACAAGGAGGTCAGTGACTGTAATCTTGTACTTCAGCTCTTTCCAGTTTAGCTTGATGCAATTAAGGATGTTTTATTTTTTCTACCTAAGAGTGATTGCATGCTCTAACTCTTGTCTGGTTTTCCTCCTATTTTAGTTAGTCTGTCAAAGACAATACCTCTTTTTACACACCTGGCCTTGGTTATACCCTTAGACCACTGTAGCCACAACACTACTTATAAAACATGATGCATCTAAAAAATAACCTGTCCACTTTTGCTATTAATTTTCTTATCAAGTTGAAGTGTCAACTTTTTTATAATCCGTGAGTACCATGAGCAAAAGCAGCATGACAAATGCTGGCGGTCTGATCTCTAATTGGTTTAAAAGGCAACCAAGATACCATGAGCAAAAGCAGCATGACAAATGCTGGTGGTCTGATCTCTAATTGGTTTAAAAGGCAACAAAGACAGATTGTTTCTTCTAAGATGTTGCTGTCACTTTCCTTTCCTAACTCATAGTACTAATCTCTCATAGAACTGATAGTTCCGCATAGGTCTGACTCCTTGAAAAGGTCCTTAAAGGCTCTGTAGCTCCAAAAGCAGCTTTCTCTTAGTACCTACTTGTTCTTGGAAGATTCTTTTTTGTTTTGTCATGCAAAGTGAAAAATCAAAGTCAATTCATCTCCCTGGCACTTTCAGCCATTACATCTGTGAGCTAGGAGGGCAAAGGCGTGCATGATACATTATTAACTGCCTTAACAGCGTAGTGTTAGGAGAAGCAAATGACACGCAAGTATTGAAGTCAATGGAAAGACCATTGGAAGTCCAGAGATGGCTTCTCCTTTGCTGGGAAGGCAAAAGCAATTCAGTGCTTTTGGTCCATGATAGAAGTTACAGGAAGTTAGTGGAGGTTTAGGATGTTTCTTTGAGGAACAGATCTCTGTGAGAGATGGAAGAAAAGAAATTTTTTGAACACACTGAAATCAGGTCAGTAGAGAAACTGATCTCTAAAACAAGTCTCTGGTTTGAATGCAGCACGTGTAAACCAAATCTACGAGAATAAGCGAGATGTCTCTGGATCAAGCTAGGTTTATGCTGCAGCTGAAGCATCAACAGATGACTTAAGGGTAGTATTGAAAAAAAGTTCTGCCTATCTTGGTTTGTGAACTAACTGCATGTGTCTTTTCCTTGTCTTTTTTCCCCTCCTTCTTCTTTTCAAGTTATCCAGGAAGTTCTCAACAATCTTTAGACCTATCAATATAAAATGCTCTGCGTTGTCTGGCATCAGAAGGATGCCTGAATCCATCAAATCAACATTTCACCATTGACAAAATGAGCTGTGTTGTTATCAGAGATTTATGTAGTTACTTGTTGCTATTGTTCACATAAATATACACAAGACTTTTTTTCCTCAGTGCTTTTATAAATTTCCAAATGACGTTGATTCTTTCTCCTGAGAGATTTATTTATTGGTATACGTTTTCCATGGGAATGATGAAAGCCAGCTAGAATTACTGCTGAGTGAACTAGAACAATACAGGATTATGATGAATGGGAGTAGTGAATGATCAGTTACTGATGTAAGCAAAACATTACTGGGTTTGAAGCGCCTGTAATTAGAGGGACATGATACTTCAGCTGAATATTGCCATGTCAAACATGAGACAAATAAAATATTCATCTTTCAGTACTGAAAGCTTTTGAGAGAGAAATTAGTTAATCACAAAACGGTGTGTGGTTCTTACACAGCAAGCTAGCTCACCATTGCATAACTTCAGCAGACCAGGTCTCATTTACATCAGGCCTGAATTCGGCAATTGAGAACTAAAACATCATGAAACGTTCCTTCAGAGCTTGAGCTGACCCCAGTCACACAAAGTCCTGCCATTCCGTTACAAAGTTTTGGGCTCGTGACTAATCAACAGGTGACCCTTTGCTCCTACAGCTTCTCATGCTTGCAAGGCTCCTCTTTGAAATACGTCAGGAAACATCACTCTGTGCTCAGATTTCTGTCTGGAAATATCTTATTTAGCCCCCTGAATTTGAATCAATAGCTCAGGTTTTAATTTCTTTGCCCAGTAGAAGACAACAGCTCACAGACCACAAGGTGGTTACCTCAGGATGGTAGCTGGAAAAGCTTACTTCTAAGGGTAGTATTTGCAGAGCTGATGATCACATTTAAAAGGATGTGACCCATACAAACAGGAAATCATTGAGATAAAGAAAGCCTGTTTTTCTACTAAAACTAATTTCTAGTAAAATCTAAGAGTTTCTGAGGTGTAACTGAAACCTGATTGTGGGCAAGAGTAGGTTATAATAGAACATCGCTTCTGGAGGAGAAAACGAACAGGTCAAATTAATTAGCTTCAACTAGAGGAGATGGAAAGTGGACAGAATATTGGGTTTTGAAGGCGGGACATGAGGAGTACAGATCTTTACCTCCTGTACAAAGCAGTATGTTTAATCAGAGGATTGGTGGCATACAGTGGACCTTAGGTTCACCTCAGTCCTCATTTCCTGAGGTTCTTTTGACACCACTGAAGTGTATTAAGGACAATTCTTCTCTGGCAGTATTTCAAGAGAGAAGGGATATTATGAAATGCAGCAAGAGCAGAGAAAAAAAAATGATCATTAGTAATGTCCTTTTAACATCGCGTGTGTAGAGGGGGAGTGTAAGCGTGTGCACACATGTAAGCAATCTGGATTTAAACTGATTGATCATTAGTAATGTCCTTTTAACATCGCGTGTGTAGAGGGGGAGTGTAAGCGTGTGCACACATGTAAGCAATCTGGATTTAAACTGATTGTTAGATTAAATGCTGTCAGATGCACAAAACAAACAGAAAGAAAATGTTTCTGTCCTATGCTGCCCGTATTTGGGTAAGCCTGGCTGGTAACAACTGTAAGTAAAGAAAAATATAATAACAGCAATACATATTGGTGCTGATCCTTTAGGAGAAATAACTGGTAACCAGTCGTGGTGTTTCATGCAGGCTTTGTTACATCTATTTTCCTTTGCCTCTCTAAAGGAAAGTAGATCAGGGCCAGCACACTGTATATATTAGCAGGTTAACGTACTAGGCCATACTTGCACTTTATTGTAAATGTTTTTGGTACTTCTTCTAAGTCTATGTTTACCTTGGGTATTTTCTTAGTTCACACATGTGAAATAACAGCTGGGACTTGCCAAAATATAGCAGTCAAGTGCTGTACATGTAGTAGCTTTAAAACTAACACAGGTGTCCTAGATCCCTTATGCAGAATAAACAGAAGCACACGATCCAGAGTGTGTCTAACTCCTCTCTCTGGAAATGACGTGTCTTGAAATGCTTGATCTGACAATTGCTCTGGTCTCTCAAGAAAGATGCATCACAAGGGTGAAATGCTGTTGATTTCTACAGACAAGTACACCACCTTTTTTGTTTTAAATAGAAATGTAGTATCATCATCTGAATTGACCAATTTCTACCCTTTTTCTTTTTTTCAAAGGAAAAGTGAGTACATTTAATGAGCTCGGTTCACTCCTGGGTCACACTGGGAGTGGAGGGACAAGACCTCCAATACCGGGAAGACCACCCACAGAGGAGGAAGCTGCGCTTGCCCAGGAGGGAGGTAAGGCAAGAAGGTCCCAACAGTTTTCCTCCAGAGCCCAAGCCATGAGTACCAGCAGAAGTCAAGGGGCCCTGGCTGTGCCGAAGGGGCCTGTTTCTTTTCAGTGTGAGTACACCTCATTTCCTTTGTGCTGGCAAGGCTGTCTGTGAACGAGAAAATACAATTGCAATGAGCCGCTCAGTTTTTTTATGGTGGCTTTTTCCTCACTTGAGAGTTTTGTTTCCACGATTTACATTGTGTTGCTGTTGCTAGATCTGAAAGAGAAGTAAAACAGGATATAGTACAGCACCAGCAACTATTATACACAGAGGACAGACTTGCCATGGGTTTACACACTTGTAGCAAACTGGGATTGAATAAACATTCAAGAATCCCACTGATAATGCACAGTAGGAATGTGAATTCAGGACAAAATTCAGGGAATTTTGTTCTCAGAGCAGTTTTGCTCCACAGAGATGACATACGTAACAATGATATGACTGTGGGGACACCTGTGCCATCTTGTTGCCCGCCTGACTGGACGTAGATAAACAAGCTTAGGCACATACATAAAAGAAGGGCAGTTGGTTGCTTTGCAAGGATACCATTCAGAGTAGCATCCAAAGTAAGAGACTCACTTGGCAAGTTCACTCCACAGGAAGTGGTGTTTCTCATGAAAGTGTGATTCATGTTGTTTGTAAGGACAGAAATTAAGCTGTCAGAAAAGAACTATCAGTTCTCTGGAATCAATGTACTTAGTTTAAGAATTCATAAGACTAGACAAAGGTTTCCAATACTAAAAATTTAGCTAGTTTTGACAAATGCATTTGCATTATTAGCTCTAGCATACAAGATCCTATAGAACTACCCATCTGGAGCTTTGCTGTCATTAAAAAAAAAAAAAAGCTGGGAATTTATTTCTAATTACACCACAAACATGTTTTCCATAAAGGGTATAAAAAATTTACCTTAGAAAGGGTTAATTATGTAAATGTCCAGTGCCAAAAGACTTGTTTTCACTGCAGGGCTAATCTAAACTAAACTTCAGATGTTGCCCATAGTTTCACTGGGTCTCGGTGCCTGAGAGGTTGACTGCTTTTTTCCAGCTGTATCAGTTGATCTGATGAAAGGCACTGCTCCTCCTCACAGCTTACCTTGCTGTTCTCGTAGATAACACAGCTTAGTAAATCTTAGTTTACTAAGATTTATATAAGATTATTAAGATTATATA
>NW_010388769.1:35225-37748 GCF_000710305.1 Buceros rhinoceros silvestris | reverse complement strand
AGCTGAAGTTTACCTTCACGATCATCACAGCTGCGGACACATCTCAGTACGATTTATTTCATAGGACATTCTGTCAGTGTGGCCCTGCCACAGATGTAGGGACAGCAGAACGTTGTTTGGGGATAGAAGTGAGTTTGGGAGGAAAGTGAGAGCAGAAGGACAGTGGGAAACACCTTTGCTACTTGGGAAACAATAACGTGGACTGACAACCTGAGGTAAAGCATCAGAAATAGGTTAGAAACTCACTAATCAGTAAATTCCTGGTTAAATCACTCCTTTTGGACTCTAACATCACGGCACAAATTCATACCTGAGCTTAGGAGTACTTGTCTCACAAGTCCTAATCCAAGGGACGATCAGGTAAAGGTATCTCTGCAGTAGATTTGATCCAGTAAAAGAAGCAGCGGACATAAATGCATTCAGCATTTTAGCAAAATTCTGCGCCTGGGTAGTAGGTGTGCCCTATTGCAGGAGCAGGTCAGGTTGAAAATAATGATGTTTTGTAAGAAATTCAATTTTTACTACTCAGATTTTATCCACATGACTTCTTTTGTAAAGAACTACCACACTTATTTAATTTTTGTTAGTTGGTTTTCTGGAGTTTGGGACTTTTTGTAATTAATGAGAAACACATTCCTGTGACTTTCCCTCGTATTGTCTCACACTGGTGTGTGAGAGAGAATTTATGTACAACTTGGTCATTATTTCGAGTGACAGAAACAGATCAAGTTCCGAAAGTTACTGGTTTTTCAAATAAGAGTATGCCAGGACCGGGGATAACGCAGGTTTGGCTTTTCCAAGAATAAGGTTAAGGTCTATCTGCATGTCGGAGCAAAGACAGAGAGATCATCAGGGTACTTAAAGTGGCTCTGAACAGGGAAGCAGAGAGCAGGTAGGAAATCCCAGACCCAGCCACTGCACTTGCTGGCACCCACAGGAGTCAGCTTGAAACTAGAAGATCCAGAACTATTTTCATCACACCTGATCCCAAAAAAGCAGGTGCCAACCAGTGCCACAATGCTGGTTAGCACCAGATTGCAACAAGCAGCTTCATATCTGCCTCTGGAGCTGTTGCAAAAGCACGAATCATGTCGGGACTTGGTGAAGAGACACGTGGTGAAGGTCATCTCCAATACTCTGACCCTCACAACACATGCTGTGAAGAAGATTGTGGCCATCACAGTGCCTAAATTGACAGCGCAGCACCGCTACACATTCAGGGGTTAAATCCTCAGAACAGATCGCTAGAGGCATGTTTTTCATTTGGCCTTAATTATGCAGGAAGGCCACTGTAATCAGAGTCGTCATTTACACATTCCCTGGCATCCGCTCAAATCCATCTTTCTCACTGTTTCCTAGAAGCAGTTAAAGCGTTTTCATTTCTTGGTAGGGCAGTGCTCTGCTGGTGCTTTCGATACAAATGGGTGTTGAGATGGCTGCCTGCACTGTTTTGGATACTTGTGTTACTGAAGATCCCTTACTCTAAGCATCGTTTATCTTCCCATCCCAAAAAGTGAGCGTACGCCCCGAAGTACAACTCTGCCATAACACTCCTTTGAAAAGCATAACAACGGACAGAAGATTTCTTTGGTACTCACTGTTTTCCAGACCTGCTTATTAATGTCCAAGAGGAGGATGAGATTTACATCCAGCCTCTTCTCCTCTCTTTTGATAGAAAAGCAATATGGTTTATTTCAGCATTATAAAACTCAAGGTCCTGTTACACTTAGAATTATTAAATTCATCCAATAAATCCATCATTAGGATAAATGAACGGACTTCAAGCAGGTCTCGGAAGACTATTCAGGATTGTCCCACAGAGCTAATTTTACATGAGTTTTGCGCCTCCTCTGAGATTCACATCTCTTTCTTCAAGGTGGCTAATTACCAATGTAAAAGTACGTACCTAACTGTGAAAACATTCCTTTTCCTCTTCAAGGACAGATCCTATTACAAATGGATGGAAGAGGAAAGATGCCTATTACTGGCATGGATTTCCAGCTGCCAGATCAACAGATGACAGAGTATATAGGAACCATGTGATATTAATTCCTGTCTTTGCCTTCCACACGAGAGGCAGGCCAGCTCAACAACATCTGGAGGGCTGGTATGCGGTTAATAAAGACAGAGACCCGCAACCCAGGTACAGCTGCGTAGATACTCCCATCCAGTCACTACCCGCACACGCACACCTTGGAGGTCATATTGTGCTGTATCTACCCTTATACAGAAACCCACACCCCCAACGTGTTCAAATCTTGGTGAAGAGAGCAGAATCAGGAGCGACCCGAGCCCTGCAGGGAAGGGGGACACAAGTCTACCCCAGAAGTGGCAGCAGAGCTGTGCTGAAGACAGCAGGGTTTGCTCTTTCATTCCCTAACCAAAGCGAATCTTTGCTGGTGTGCATTCCGGGGCTTTGAGCTTGTTTTTGGCCAACCTTAAAACACATCCAAAGAAAATGGGAAATTATAAAGGCAATACATGCAACTAATTCAGGTTTACTTCTGGATTCAAGATTTCCCT
>NW_010388769.1:33413-35190 GCF_000710305.1 Buceros rhinoceros silvestris | reverse complement strand
ACTTCAACTAAATCCAGTTTTCTTCCGGGTTCAAGAATTCCCTAAAGGCTGGTAGGGTTCTAGGAAGAAGATTTAAAAAAAAAAAAAATTATTTAAAATTAAATATTTTAGTAGTCTGCACAGTTTTAGCTTTTGGAAGTGCTCAACATGGTTTCAGTCGATTCTAAGTTACGTATTCTCAGAATAAGAGTAGGATTAGGTTTTTCTGATCTCACTCTGAATGACCTACCTTACAACTAGAAGCAGGCTTAAAAAAAGAAGTCTGGAAACAGTTGACAAGTCTTAAGTTTAAGCGAGGACTGGGAGACTGGTTCAGTCTAGCAGGTCGTAGCATCTGCAATTGAGAAAAAGAGAACAGCTTTGCCGAAATCTGCGACTTGTTGCGTGTCTAACCCGTCCACTTGAAATAGCAAGCAGAAGGTCTGCTGAGCTTGTGGAAAGCCTGAAAAGAGTTGGCTCTGTAGCAGGAAGGGACTGCAAAACACGTTTGATTTTACAAGGAAAAACGAAAGAGAACAGAAAAGTTTTCACAACACAGAATTCGGGGCTCTGCTGCTGAAGTGAAAATTATAAGCACAGTTACTGAAAAGCTGCAAAGGCAGCGTGTAATAATAAATACAAATAAATATCAAGCAGAAAGAAGATACGCAGGTCGTGTGTTTCAAGGTCAAACAGTTTCACAGCACTAATGCTTTTACTTTCAAGAGAAAACCCGCTCTAACAACAGAGAGAATAAAAATTGAGAGGGTGTTCAGGTGGCCAAGAAAAGTACAGCTATTTTAAGGCTCCTAGCTGAAAATTTCATAGAAACAAACTTCCTTCTCCTAATACAGATCACTTAAGAGAGAACTGTGTAACTTCTCCACTAACTCTTCAATTTCAGCGAATGAACTCGATTGAGGATGTGCTTTCTCAAAAATTCCACAGCATGATTATGAAGACACAGATGTATATATGAAGTCACAGAAAACTTCAGGCCTCCCAGCAGTGTACAAATCCTCACTTCCAGGCAAGGCTGCGGAAGGCAGCTAAGGTGCCGGGCTGTGAAGAGGGATATCGTGTTTTGTTTGGCCAGGGACAACAGAGCACCTCAAGGCAGACCGACAACGCACCGAATGCCAAAGGTTTAGAGACTTAGTCTCCAGCCAAAGGAGAGAAAACACTGAGGGAAGTGATGGTTTTCAGGACTGTCAGGACCTTTGGATTTACTAACGTACGTTGGTTTCGAAGAGGGAGAAACACATTTTGCAGAGGGGAAGGCTAGAAGTAGGATTTGGGCATTTTCAAAGCCTTGAGTTATTTGCCAAGACTCCTGAAGTGAGAAGGGAACCCACCAGCAGCACCAGCGGTAGAAAGAATGGTGCTGCCCACCGATATGGTGATTTCTCTGTTAACCGCTAGCCTAAAATAATACGTGGATCATTCTTCCTTAAAAAACAGAGTATGCTTGTTCTCTAGACCCACCTAGATCAAAGCTTGTGCGTAAAACAGACTGAAGACTGCGAGGTCTCTTTGTGACCAACACACACATATGCACCCTCACGGCCTTATTTTGATACAACAGGGAAACGTTATCTGTACCTACAGGCCGTTCCAGGTACCGAGTGTTTCTGGGAAAAAACGTCAGTCCCATGAAAGCATCTCTAAAGATATTTGCATCCGAATGCAGTCTTGTATTAAGAAAAAACATTTTCCACCCCAAATTAATGACCTGCTACATCCTTACAAAGAAAAAAAAAGGGGGGGGGGGGGGAGAGATACCAATACACTCACAAAA
>NW_010388769.1:0-33378 GCF_000710305.1 Buceros rhinoceros silvestris | reverse complement strand
AAAGAGAAAGAAAGTGGGGGGGGGGGGGGGGGGGGAAGATGTCTCAATCATGACAGAAAAACTGCAGCTTATTGTACATTCTGCTACACCAGACCTTGGAGGATGGATTGATAAGGTAATTACGGCTTTTACCCAGGCCTTTAGAGCCCTGACCTACAGCAGTCTTCAGAAGAGACAGGGAGCGCAAGCGGGCTCAGACACCCCCACGCTTTCACATGGAATAAAGAGTCTCAGTGAAACAATCCTGAGCTAACACATGGAGACCACAACCAGTAACCTAGAGTCAACCGCATCTGCTGACCGATGCAGCAGAGTTAGTGCAGGACCCATCAGGGGAAAAACCAAACCACCCCACCCGCCTTCAAAGCACGTAGGTGGCAGCACATTCCCTGCTTACTGACCATCCTGAGAAGTGCAGCTTTTCTGTCCTCTGTGGCAAACAACGCAGCCGAACGCCACCACGCAAGTGGCAAAGGCCAGTAGGTTGTAAATAACTCTTACAAAGTAAATAACTATTCAGCGAGCAAACGTGTCAATACATTTTCTGGTTCGGTGAATGTTCCACAGAGGATCCAGCAAGCTTGGTGTCAGTGGAGCTGCATTTCGATATTTCAGCTGAGAATCTTCCTCAATGTCTTTTGTTCAACTTCCTCATCGCCTGTAGCTGATCTTTTAATAGACGTTTTGATGTAGTTTCTGTATTACCCAGCTACTTAATTTTGAATTATTTGTCCCTTTTTTATGGATAGTTACCTGGAAACAGTGTGATCAGTTAATGCAGAGCATCCCGGACACTAAAATACTACACGTGCCCTTCAGGTGGATTTAACCTGAGCGTCAGACTGGCGCAGATAATTGTTCTCTCTTGATCCTACAGGAGGTTTAGCATTTTAAAATAAAATAATAATAAAAAAAAGGTGTTTTCTTCAGCATGGCCATTTCTAGGATGAGAAAAGGACACCATGGATTTTATCAACAGAACTAGTACAACTATTTTCAGAGAACAATTTTACGAAGTGTCTGTTTAAGCACGTTAAGCAGTTAAGATCCACCTTTCTTGTCTAAAACACCAACTGAAAGATCACATGAGCTGTGCAGTGAAGTGCCAGCAGAGATGAGCGGCTACAGCACGGCAGGGAGACACAGTGTTTTTCAGCCGTGTCCACAGAGTTCTTCACTGAGCAAGTCTCATACTTCGGCAGAACCTAATTCGGGGGAACACCATCCAATGGGATTATGCTGCGTGTAGTTCTACAGACAGATCAGGAATGTCCTCATCCTCACTCTGGGAGGAGATGCTGACATACCCTAAACTTTTTTCTCGATCTGGAGACCCTTCAAGAATTCCCACATTTCCAGTCCTGTCCCTTCTGAACTTCCAGACAGATTTATTTTTGGAAATGCAGCGTGGCCAGCATGTTTGCTTTATACGCAGCGCTGGCAGATGCTGGAGAACACCATGAGCACCTATCCATTCCCTGCATTGCCAATACACCACTACCACAGGAGCTTCACCTGGGACGCCTGTGATGAGACAGCAGGTAGCGGGCTGGGAAGGGAGGTAGAGGCAGTAATACAGACACAAATATATGGAATAAAGCGTTCTGTCATACTGTCCTGCTATCCTACACACTGGAGAATGAAAACCGTAAAATGTGGGAATCTAAGCACCCCTATGATCATTCAAGCCAACGCTAACATCCTGTCTAGTCTCGGAATCACTGCAGTGCAGAAGCACACCGGGTTTCAGAAAGTGGGTCTGTGGAACATGCTCAGGGAAAATGAACACCTGCCTGATGTTCCTCTGCTTCTCTTACAGGAGAACCTTGAGCCTTCTGCATCCCACGAGGACACCTACAGGGTATTTCTCCTTCTATGGATCAGTGGTTAGGAAACTCCCCCAAGACGCAAGAAACTTTAGCCCTTTTTCTTAATCCTGAGAGAATTCAGCCCCACATGGTTTCTGACTTTCAGAAGAGTTAGCCCCAAAGAAAGCAGGATTTAATCACGGCTCCAAAGGCAAGACGTACAAGAAGCAGCCTTTGGTCAACTTTGATCAACTGCCATTTGCAGAGAGGGTAGAAAAGTAAATTTTTTGCTTAAATTCAAGACTCAGGTACCTACTTTCAGGAGCTTCGGAATAGAGAAACGGGGGGGAAATGGAGCACCTCTTAGTGTGTGTCTGCCAAGGGGTGCTTGAGAAGTAGTTTAAAAACCATACATCAGCTTTTATTAAGGCCTCCTTTCAGATACTCTCTGTTCAGTAGGCTTCCAGGGGAATTGCCTGACTTACGGCATACAAAATTTAGGAACAACACTAAAGAACCCACATTCTTCTGGGCAATCAAAATTCAGGCACAGCGATGCTAGAATTCACAACGCTTAGATCCAACTCACCCGTGTAACTCTCAGCTCCTCCATGCAGAGCACAGTTTCATGGCTGCTGACCAGAAACGAGAAGTTTACTTGGAAAAAAGTCTACATAGGTAAACAGGGAAAACCTTTCCAATGCTTTTTTACAGCACCCACATGGTTTTAAAGGCAGTAGTGCTTCACTGCAGAATTCCAGATGGTGCATGCAAACCACAAAACAGATCGCCGTTCCACTTGAGGTTATTTGGCCTGCTCTTTCATAGAAGAACTTTTCTAGAACTTTCATAGAAGGACTTTTCTAGAAGACTAGTGCTCTAGGGGCTTGGGAAGAGGCGTTCAGACTGCTTAAACCAGGCTTTTTAAAAGCCAAAATGCATTCCTACCCACGTGTATAACAAGGGCTTTGCCTTCCATCTCAGGACAGTGACAATGTGTTGCAACTGCCTTACTGCTTTGTGAGGGTGGGGTTTATAAGGAGTGATTTATTTCTCAAGACACTGCTTTCCAGTAGCACAAGCATTCTGGCATTGAAGGACACGGGTGGGTCAACATGAACGTACAAGTTGCTAATATTTTACCCTATGCTACACATGCTCTTTCAGTATCTGGCATTTGTCATGTCTGCAGCTATTTTCACTAGAATTCTTATCTGTTGTCTGCTTCAGACCATAAAAAGGAGACTTGGTAATGGCAAAGAAATGGGGGGGGGCAGGGGAGGAAATTTTTTTTTTTAAAAAATCAATAGATGATTTCTTTAGTTTGCACTGGGTTAGGACTTGCTAATTGTTGGCTCCCTGTTCCTATCAACAGAGAAAGAAGCAACAGAGCTCACCTAACCCACAAGGGCGCTCTGGAAAGTACACAAATGTGTGCTTGCCAGGACATCCAATCAAGTCTTACAAAGCAACAACTTGTTTAAGAAGGGGCTTTACACTGGTAACTAAATAATTCTGCACACTCTCCATGACTGTTAAATTGGGATTTCATGATGAATCAGAAAAAACACTCAGCAGTGAAAGTAGGGCTACTACAAAAAAAAAAGTCATAGAGCAGCTGCTAGAAGCCCAAGACAATAGAACATTTGAAGGATGTGTCCAAGTATTTTTGGCAGAGAAATAACACACTGCGCACACACCCTCCCCCACAGACCTCACCAAGCTGAGAAACTCCAAAGGAATTTACAAACAAACCCTTTGTCCGTAACAAAACTTGAGGCAGAAGTGGAACAATAAGTACGACTACATACAGCAGCAGGACCGCCACGGCGGGCTGTAACAGTTCTTCAGTGCCTCACGGGTGATGTACACCGCGGGAACAGGGGTAACGTACACCAGTCTTTCTCTGGCCTCACCACCTGGGGCTGGAGAACGTGGACGGAAGGAAAAAGAGCTGAAACAGTGAAAAGATCAAACAAGACAAAGTATTTTGCAAATAGTTCACTTTGTTTTTTTAACGCAGCATGTAAGGTTTTACTCTGAAAGAGCAGTCAAGCTTTTATCACTGATTTAACAAGAGGTCCTCACTAGAGCAGCAGCCCTGTCGCTCAACAGGAGTTAAGCATCAAACGCTCCAGGCTGCTTTAAATTGGGAACTGCTCTTTCCAAAATCAGATAATATTTTCCAGTGGTCTTATTAAGCAAGGACTTGTTTACTCACCACCTGAACACTGATACTGAAACGACTAGACACCTTCAGTAATACTGCGTTTAAACTGATGCAGTTTGTACCCTGAGAAATGAGCCCTGTAAGTAACAAAGAGAGAGAACACTAACCCCCCTGTTTGATAAGCCTCTCTCTCAGTACTGACACCACGTTAAACGACCTCTGCCTCTTCCCACCTACCGTCACCACCGCACAAGCCTTGCGGCAGAGCCGGCCCATTAGGGAACAGGAGCACCAAACATTTTGCCAGGTTATTCCAAGTCCCAGACCAATTCCTCAACCCAGTCTGGTTTGTCCCCTTTGACTGGGTCACCAGCACAAGCCGGGGAGGTGTGAGGGCAAGAGAAAAAGAGGTGAAGAAAGCAATACTTGAGTTGACACTAAGGAGAGCAAAGCTCCTCCGGTGCTCTCAGTCTTACTCCCCCGAGGTGACGTTGGGATACTTTGAACGCATTAGCCGTAAGAAACGCACTTCAAATTCCTTCAACAGGGCAACAGGGACTTTAATGACCCTTCAGGAGCGTGGGACAAAGGCTGCAGGATTTCACTGGGTGTTTACTGAGCTTCTTTTCAAAGAAATCAGAAGCGAGTTAGCGAAATGCTGGCTAATGAGGCTTTTGGGTCGGTGTGTTGCTGAATGGGTTCTCGAAGGCCTTGCAGGTCTTTTGTATCATCTGTGTTTAGATTAACAAGCACTATCGACATGCAGGCAGCCCATGTTTATGGCATTTCATCGCGAAGGAGCAGAGCTGAGTGAGGTCATACCTCTCCTGTTTGTCCTGGAGGCAGCATCCCTGCGAGGGTGACAGCCTAACCAACTCCCACATAACTTCCTGCTCAGGGAAAAGGGAAGAGGTGCAGACCCCAGTTCCTCTTTTGCTGGCTCCCATTTCCTCAGCGGCACAGATGTGTGCTTCCCAAAAATGACTCCAGGTTCTGGTGGGGCACAGAAAACTGGTCTTGGCCACCAGCTCACATGCAGCAGAACTAAGCCGCATGCTGCCTCACCAGCGGAAGCGATTCGAGAGAAAGGGAACAGAGGAGTGAACCCTGCAACATTGGAAACTCTATTAATATCTCACCCAAAAGCCCTTCTCGTAGGGTTCAGTACCCCTGGTACCTCCCGTATCCTCTCGTTGGGTATTCCCTGGCTCAAGCAGGAAATGCCGTGGTTGGGTCTGCCTAGGCAGGACCTACTTGGTTTTAAACAAGCACAGATGAGGCTGCTGAGGGGGAGAGGGAGGTTCTGGCGAAGCAAGGTCTCCAGGGCTAACAGGGAGAGTCCTGTTGTTTCATACTCTGATGCGACCAGCAACATCAACAAATTTCCCTTCTATCAATTTCCTTTTTATCACATATCTTAGTTTCAGTCTTTACATTATAGGGTTCAACTCCCCGCTGCTGGCATACATTCAGCCAGCACCCCAAAAGCATTGTATACACAAGTTCAGCCTACCCAAAACCTGATTTTAAATCAGCCTGAGCTGAACTCTGTCCTGGCAAGACTGAGCTGAGCAAGGTGTTTCCAGCCCGTGTGTTGTAAGAGAGACACCTTTAGCTGCAGTCTTGTTCCTGCAGGAGCTACCGCAACCGTTTCTCAAGGTTTCCATCACTCCAGGCTTCAAAGAGCCAAACCAGTCATGGTATCAAGCACCTTCGTAGCGTGCCTAGACACGCTTACCATGCCCCAGCAATGAACGCGACAGGGACATGCCAAGGCCCGCATTACAGTTCTCCCAGCCTGCTTTCAAAAGACAATTAGCAATCTAAGAAAAGAAAACAAACAATGAGCCCATACCAAAGGGCATTTGCAACAGTACTGGAAATACTTTTAATATTTAAACCAGGTATTTGTAAAGAAACTTCTCGTGGCTTCACGTAGCCGAGAGGGACCAGACGAGGCACGAATGCTGTAAGCAATCATGGTTGCTGTCACATAACGGCTTTAACTCATGTTCCAAAATTTCAGTTCATCAGTTTAAAAACTACTAAGTGTTCAGGCTCTCCATAGCAACTTTCTTTGGGAGGCGCTGATTTGCAGAACTGCTGTTTATCTGCCTCTCAACATCGAATCCTGAACAGCTCTTTCAGATTAGGTACCCAATATAGCTCGTATCTTAAATTTAACCCACCGTTTTAAGACTTGAGGCACCATCCATCTGGGAAGAGGGAACATCTAGTAAGGTAAACAGAACAGAAAACAATTTTGTCCAACTTTACAGATACCAAGGGTTAGATTTTTTTTTTTTCCTTCCTCCAAGCCTACTTCTCTCTGAAACACCAAATACAGCTTTAGGCAGAGGCATGAAGAATGGTGTGGGTTTCTGAACAAAATCCATTTAGGAGCTTATGGGAGTCTTAGAGCTGTCCCCTGCATGCAGTCCAGGCTAACAAACACCAGCCTGCGAGGGGCAGACAAGTTTAAATCAGGCTAAGCAGAGACCCATGGTGTTCCCTGTGGACCGCTGCTGAAAGCTGAGCAAGCTCTGTTGAAGGCACCATGTACGGGAGACCTTCAGCAGGGTTTGCAGAGCAGCACAGCCTTGTAGTAGTGCTTCTTCCTCATCCCTTAAGTCAAACATGTACGGCACAAATACTTCTGCAAAACACAAAGCCCCAGTGACCAAGGCACTGGTTTTCTTGTGGTCTGTGTGCACACAAAGTCATGGGCTCCTGCTGGTTGGGGCTGGAGGGAACAGGCATTTACGTGTCATTCCCGTGCTGCCAGCGGTTTAGACCAGCACCTGGTCCAACAAGAATGTGCCACCTTTACTGGCTTTAGTGCTTCACTGTAGATGGAAGAAGCACGTACGATTCTGCAGGGCAGTTCTGACAACATCCAGCTTTGTTTTTTTATCTCTGGTTTTGACGTTTAGGTGCATAGTGCAATTTTGTGAGGCTGGTGACACGTGGATCTGCAGTTAGAGCAACACTGTCCACTCACAGGTTCTTTTGGTGTGTTACCACTCACTGACCATAGAATGAAAAAAAAAAAACACTGCCAAGCAAATATGAAAAAAAGGAGGAGAAGGGAAAGAACCAAAAAACCCTGCACCGTGATGCAAGGAGGGAAGCATTCCCCTTTCGTTTGCATAATGAGAAGATTAACGTGAAGACTGTTAGCAAAGCAGAAGATTCCATTTAGAAATCCACGGTGTTCAAGTCTTTTTCTTCCAGTCTGAGCTGTCAGAAATCTCCCTCATAATTTCAGTCACCACAGAAAGGTACTTAAGTAGAATCGTTCAAAGAATGTTGCTATTGTGTTTAAAAGCTTTCCCGGCCACAGGAGGCCTTAGTCAGCCACACAACAGTGTGGCTTTGTGACTCATAACTCCTCTCCCTCACTCTGATCTTCTCTTCACTTCAACCTCAAATGTCGATTTGTCTGTCTTCAATTGCTCACTAGCCTGAAAAAGAAAAGTAAATGCTTTTAAAACAGAGTCAATTTTGTTCTAGGCTTAATACGACGGCGTGATACCATTGACAATGATAGAGAATTTTTTCCTCCACCAGCTAAAGTCTCTGGGGCATTTTATGGAATCAAATATTGTTAGAAGCAGCATTGCATAAAGAACGTTTTTAAAACAGATTTAAAAAACAAAGAGCAATTCAGCATATGCATTATCCATGTGGAGCTGGTTTGGCAACTGCAACATGGAACTGCTTCAAGCTTGCCCACAGCTTTTTTCCTGTTCTTTTCTTTCTTTTTTTTTCTTTCTTGTACTGCTGGCAGCATGATTATGGAAAACATTAATAAAACATTAATACAAGTTTCTAATGGAGGAAGTTATTCTTTACTTCCGCCTGCTGCCAGCCACCTTCAAAGCTAGTCTTGCCGGGTCACCTGTTTACAATGCCTGCCCTTCCAAAAAGGTACAGTATTCTCAAAAGTAAGCTGAAAAGCATTAAACGCGTCACTAAATGCTCTGCTGACCATATAACCTCTTTTTAAATCGGCTCATACAATTCCCCGTTCCATTTGTGTGTACTCTTACGGAGGCAATATGACTAAACGGAATGACAAGAGAGCCAGAAAAAGTAAAGGTTTTGAAGGATTCTTTTACTGGCAAAAAAAGGAGCAAATGTGTCATTTCGAAGACATTTTCAAACGGCTGCATCCGTTCACGGTTTTAGGGAGCTACAGAACCATATTCAGGTTAAAACTCTCTCACTTTAAAAAAAGACTAAAAGAGAACTGGTTAAGTCACTGTCATAGAGGGGGAAGGGACTGCAGCTGCTCTTCCGCTGTGGGGTAGGGATCAAATAATGTATTTGGTGGTGCTGAGCAAAGAGCAGCAGAGGGAACAAGGGCAATGCCTGCAGCTTACCTCAGCCCCTGCCTCTGCAAATCCGTCACTCCTGCCTGTGCTTCAACAAAGAACAGATGGTTACAATTGCATTTACAATCATATATATTGAAGTCAACTTTCAATCAGTTGGAGTCAATTACAATATGGCCACACATTAGTCTCCATCACTGATGTCTTCACCTCATCGATATTTGTAATTATTACAAATTATTATGTTTTTTTTAAGAAAGCACACCGTGGTTAGTAACCGTTCTGATAATGGGTACTTGCCTCTGGTGCCACATTCTGAACTGTATCTTACAGATCGTATGTTCGCAACGTCTATTAAGCAGACAGGATAACCCTTTCCTGTAGGGTTCAATTTACAGGTTTTAAGGCTCACTGAGCATTTGTCTAAAAAGAGCCACATCATCCATTTAAAACCTGCATGTGTGTGAACAGCAGCTCTGGGCAAAAGAAATCCTGGGCTCTGAATTCCCTTTCAGATTTTTTTTTCCTTCTCTCCCCACACAGAAACTCATGTTCCCAAAACGCTACTTACTAGAAGAACGGGAAGCTGCGAGTACATGAAATGTATTTTCAGTAGGGCTTGCAAATACATAAATGCAAACCACATTATAAATACAAGGTTTTAGCCAAAAAGCAAGTCCATTTTCAAGTAGCTCTTCTGCTGAAAGGAAAGGGTTCCTCCTCTCTGGTTACTTCTGTCCTCCCTGAAAGACCAGCCAAACACTGCATAGACACTAGGGGAAGAGAACTGAAGAAGGAATCCACATTAGAAGAAAAAAAAAAACCAAAAACAAACCCTGAACATTCTCCCTCCCAAGAAAGAGCTGTTGATAGTTCATATTTATATTCCTGTTGAACAAAGAGAACTTATCAACACAAAAATCTGTCTCCATCTGTATGCAGGCCTACAGCAAGTGTTTCCAAGAACGTCTTGGTCCAGGTACTGCAGCTCATGAAATACGAACATCTCATATTTCTACCTGAGCAGAAAGGAGCTGTTTACACCAAAATTCAGGCTGCAAAATGCCTGAACTCTGCATTTTGGAAATCCTCTTGAGTATCTTGAGCTCTTCCTAAGTCCAGTTAGTCACGAACTCCTTATGAAGTGACAATATCAATTGTTTTACAAGATCCTTCATAGAATGGAGATAGTAGTACTAAATGAAAGACAAGAAAAAAATTAATAACCCCTCCTTCAGCATTGATAGCCACCATAAACATTTAAAACCAATCATAAAAGCCCTATTGTTATTCTTAGATTTCAGGGTTTTAAAAATCGGATGGTGAATGCCAGTGTTTGAACAAACAAAAACCTTTTCTTGAATAGGTAAAGCTAAAACCAAATGATGCTTGAAATATGGAGCAGCTCTGAAGATGAAGGGTAAGAAACTTCCCCCTTGCAGGCACAAACACCAAGCACAAAGTAACTTTACACAAGGTACTAGAGACTGTCAAATCTTGCAGAGTAAGTCTGCACAAGCTGTACAAGTGTGAGCAACAGCTCAACAGCTTTCAAGGGAGGGGGATTACAAATGCTTGTGTCGAGAGAACTTGCACAGTTAGTTCACGGGAGGCTGCCTGAGTAGTGAGGCTACATGCAGACATAAGGTTTAATATTACACCTCCTTGCAATAATAGAAGGGACGCTCGTCTATCCCCAGCAGGATGAGTAACAAGGTCATTTTCAGTAAATTATTGAGGATGAGGCAAAAATAACATTTTTGCTTACCTTGAGTGAGTTGAGTGGTAGTATCGCTTACGCCTGTTCCTGGATTTCGTCCATGTATCAAGGTCTCAACATTTTGCTGCTTTGTGCCGAAGGGAGCCAAAGCCACGAGCTTGGATCTTTTCAATACCTTTATCTGGGAAATCCAGCTAATGAAAGAGTTCTTGATCTGCTTGTGACGGTGGCACAGATTACAGGTTACTTGAACAAGAGCCCTGTAACAGACACGAACGAGGCATATAAAAATAAATCAATTTTCACAGCAGCCTCTTCAGAAGAGCCTTTGGTGAATGCACCATCAGAACAGAACAAATGCACAAATAATTCAAAGTAGTGCATTCAGATTTTAACAATAATGAATTAATCAGGCCACAGACCGCAATTCCAGAATTTTATGGAGAGTGAATAGGTTAAAAAAAAGTCTTAAGGTTAATTTTTATTAAGAAGAAAAATGATTGGGTTCTGCAAAATTCTGTGCTCACTTCTCCAAAATCTTGATACCAAAGCTTGAACACTTCAAATGCCAAACTCTAAGACAACTTTTGTAGATTGCAAAAAAAAAAAAAAAAAAAAAAAAAAAAAAAAAAAAAAAAAAAAAAAAAAAAAAAAAAAAAAAAAAAAAAAAAAAAAAAAAAAAAAAAAAAAAAAGAACGTGTGCACTCAGGTCTCTGTTCTAATTCGGGACTGACCAATGAATCAGAGAAGGTGGCAGGCAATAACCCCCTTTCTTTCTAAGGGGTCAAAGTTTTTTGTTGCTCATAGTTGCAGAAAGAAAAAAAAATAGGAACGGGTTCTAAGTTAAATCCAAACTTTCTCTTCCTACCTTGTAAACTCTGAAAGACAACCGTACACAAATTTCCTGAGCAGCAAATCCATCAGTCCATTTGGTATATTGTGACAGTGGGAAAGGTTCTTGGACAGTACAAGGCACGTAAAAGCATAATTTTAAACCTCAACACTAAAATAAATGCAAGATCGCACAAGCACCTTATTCCGACATCTCTTCACCCATTTATTTAGTGTGTTCACACCTCACATACTCGTGTTCCTGTCTATCTGTTTGCACCTCATGCAGAAGCCACTGAAACGCGTGGAGCGGATGGAAGCCACACAGTTCAACTTGGGCGTTCACCAGCTGCCCACTTAAACCCGCTAACTGCCCACAGGTGAAGCCTGCTTAATTCATACCGGGTTTTTCTTCTTCCTAGTTCAATGATGGACAAAAGACAACCAAGTACCATTTTTTTTTTTTTTTAATAAAGATAAAATTACAAAAAAGGTAAAATCAGCTCAGGAAAGGCGAATTACTTTAATAGATCAGTTTAGACATTTAACATAGTAACTCACATCCATTTTTAAATACTATTACATAAAGCATGGTGAAGAAAGGAATTTCTGCCTCAAAATTAGAAAACTCACAATACAACTTGCCAAAAACCAGAACAAAGCCGTTTGAAAATAAATACGGTCCATGCCAAATAGTACAAAATGAAATCAGCAGTCTCTCTCAATACGAAAACTTTTCTTCTTTTAGGTATTCCCCAGCTCTAGTATTATGTTCTGCAGCTGATGAGAGGCTAGCTTTTGTTCAAGGATTGTTGAGCTGTTCTGATTTTGCTCTGTACAAAGGCAAAAATAAACTGTTAATTTGTTTTGTTTTTTCAATTAACTGTTTTCAAAATGCTATTTTGAATCACTACCATCATGAGTCTAAAATATTTAGCATTAGGAGGAACTGAAAACCATCTCTACAAAATATTATAAAGTATTGATTTAATAAACACTCTGCTAAAAGGCAGCAATCACTATTAATTAATCAGTGAATTATTAATTAATTAATTACCCTTTGGCATCTGTCTTTTCACCACTGCTGTCCTTGGATTTATCCTCCTCCTTCACATCTGAAAAATAACAAGATTTTAAATATACCGAGTGGTGCGAGAAAATCTTAAAATACTTCAGAGAGAAAAGCACGACCAGGTTATATATATATATTTTTAATCTACTCCTAGCCAGGGGGATCGGGCTTTTGAAAGAAGTCACTGGTTACAGATTAACACGCGGTGTTAAATGCATCCATAGGGCACAACGCCAAGTGATTCAAAGCACCTCAAGGCAAGTCTCTCTTGACTGGCCATGATGACAGCCTGCAGTAGAGATCTGGGCTTCCCCCAGCTCCTTGCAGCCCTAAGATGTAGCCTGGTCTTGGCAAAGTCAAGAGTCCTTAGAATTACACTAGCCCCAGAACCCTAACCAGCAACAAACTCTTTGTCTAACGTGTTTAAAGCAGGAACCCTTTTCATCCCAGTTAAATTGTACGAATCCTTGGCTCTAAGATTTCAAGCTTGTGGGGAAACAACAATAATTGTTGGCTGAAAATACTATTCTAGTGTGAACAGCTGTATCTTGAAACAGATTCATCATTTAAAATAGATGCTTTGAATATGATGGTGGGAGAGGGGGGAGGGAAAAAAAAAAAAATCAACCATCATCTCAACAGCTAATTAACTGTTAACAGAAAACACATCTTTCTCCTGACAGAACTGACATGTGCAGTTCTAAACTACAGGATGAAATCACACCAGAGTCCTACCTGCTTTTTTGTCCTCCGTCTCTTTTTTGTCTTCCTCTATCCTGGCTTTCTTTGCTCCTTTCTTATGATCTGCAACATTTCGCCGTCCACCTTCCCCTTCATCTTCAGAATCTGAAAACTCCTCATCACAGGCTATGCGCTTATCAGACGCTCGAACTAGGATTCAGAGTTATGACATTAATTAAGCATAAAGTGCAACTACAATAAGGCCTACCAAAAAAGAAGTATCAAATTAAGAATTAGTAACAATATACTATAATCATTTAATGCTGATGAACTAAATAATGGATAAAAATAGGATCTTTTCAAAATACTCTGGGACTCTCACAATGACTTCTGAAAACAGCTTTAGAGACACAGGGGGAGGGTGGGAGTGTTTTGACATGTATCCAATGAATTTCAAATACTGAGAACTAAATCACGAGAGAAGACATTATGGTTTCAACAGTTCTGAAAATGGTCAATGTACGAATAGGAGGTTATAGAATTATTCCAATCACCATCAAGAATGATTAAACGTAGCGGGAAACATAGCTATAGTTGAAGAACAACTTGTCCATACCAAGGCTAACGGTAATAACGTGAAGTAAAGGGTTGCAAATACGGAAAACTCCACTCCCTCAACAACAAAGCAAATAAAAGAATGGGGTTTTTTAAACAGTATTTCACTTGACTGCATCAAGGGGGAATGTTACTTTTTTTTTGTGAATAGCAAAAGACAGAAGCTACATCCTGTATTCATTTAGTTGAAATTCATCCAAGACTTCTGGAGTACCTATTTTAGATTTGAAATAGCCAGACTGTTTCGTAAGATGCAAAACCCCCATGTTCTTTCAGCACTCCGTTAGACCCCTTTAATAGGTCCAGATTTGTGCACCAAGGCCACCTTAAAAACATCAAAACTGGCATACCAGAGGCAAAATTTTTTACTTGGGAAACAAAACTGCCAGTCTTGCAACACTGCACTAGTACGACCAAGGTTCTGAACAATTACATCTAAAAAGACTCTACTTGGACGTGCTCTGTCATGAAAAGATTTTTCATACTAGAAATGCGTTTGTCTGGGTCTTCTCCATCCTCATCCCCACTGTCTTCATGAACAGCGTCTTCGGGAATGGCCTGCATCTGCACACCAGGTGCATGAGGTAACATGCGTAAGTTTTCAAATAAGCGTTGCCTGTGAGTAACAGACAAGGAAAGTTATTGCTACACAGAAGCAGCATTTCCTCGGACTTTGCATTAAATTCTGAAAAGCCAGCATTCAAAATTAACCTGCTTTGCTTTAGAGCCATTGTTTCATTAAAAAACCAAAGACATGCAAAGTTCAGAAAGTTTTCTGTCCCTCACAAATTGTTAGTATCCACAGTGCACTTGAACATCATCATCTTTGA
Source organism: Buceros rhinoceros silvestris (assembly GCF_000710305.1). Lineage (NCBI taxonomy): Eukaryota > Metazoa > Chordata > Aves > Bucerotiformes > Bucerotidae > Buceros > Buceros rhinoceros. Next base: position 19,314 of record NW_010388769.1, on the reverse strand, counting down.
CCTTTTTAAACACTTACTTCAATTAATGTCAATCTTCAGCTCCCCACAGGGTCAGCACAAGAACTACCCACCGAACCACGCGACAGCATTGCTGAGTTTATAAGCAGCCAGAGTACCAAGCTGGATAATGAACTAGCCTCTCGCTCCTTGGAGTCAGACACGTAAAGCATAAAGACTTCCCAATCGTGTGAAGCAATGATGTCAGGGTCAAAAGCAATCCACCTGGGTAACATTCCTTATTGGCTGTTTCAGGGAAAACAGAAGGAAGTTCTAGCCTGTCTGAGCAACACGATGTGAGGGACCCCAAACTCCGAAGCACCACGTGTCCAGGAAGGACATTGGGCTTCTCTTGGGGCTCAAAACTGTAATTCCAAAGAAGTCCAAACAGACAGGAAGGTTTGGCAAGTGTCAAATATCACCATTTGTCACAACCACCTTAGTATCCTTCTGCACAATTTGAAGAGCTCAAGGGCAACTGGCACTTTTTGGAATCCTTACTGTCTCTGCTTCTGCTCAAACCACACCCCCTGGCAAAGCAGTTTTGCCAGTCCAGGGAGTGCCCTAAAGCCAGGTCTCTGGAAAAGGCTACAACCGAAGGAGGATTCTCTGAAGTAACGGGTCACCGCGCTTCTTGTGGGTACTACTACGAGGATGTGGGATTGCATCTCTCTCAAGAGAAATCAATCTGTGCCCAAGGGTGCGTTAAAGACCAAGCAAGTTTTGCAGCCTGCTCACATGCACTGCAAGAGCTCAGCAACAGCCAGCAGCAGCCTGGCAGATCACCAGCACTGTATTACCACAGAGAAATGTGGTAAAACCGTATCAACGAAAAAGAGGTGGGGTTCCTGCCAGCCCCCCACCCCCCCTTGACATTATTAAAAACTAAAGCCCTTTCATTTTATTGTGATTTATGTATTTGTGTTACGAATGCCAATCACAGCCTATACACCAACCACTTCAAAAATTACTGTTTTTACTGCTTCGGCAAATTTTGCAATTTGACAGTTCTACAGGTTACAGCAGCGCTGGCAAACTTATACAGCTAGTTTCACACATTTATTCAGCTATTTTTAGTAACCAAAAGAATTCCTGTGCACTGTTAACAGCCCATTAAGACTCAGGGCAGGTGTGGGGGTTTATTCTTTTAAACTCAGAGCAGGGACAAGACACAGTAAGCAAAGAGTACTTCAGGCTAACCAGTTATATCCATTAAGTACAGAACCGATTGTAGGCAAGCACTACTCCATCCCTCAAGTAAAATACTTGTTTACAATGAAAACTTCAGGATGTGAGGAGGAATAAATGAAGCACCAACAGTGACACAGGCTAAAAACACATACCCGCTATAGCTTGGCAATGAGCACTTCTCTAGCCTTGTAGATCTGCCAAACCACAGTCACTCCACTGCCTGCACACATATCGCTATCTTTCCACAGTTTTCGATGTCCGAGCTCACATGTGACTTTTTATTTTTACATCTGACAGCTATAAAGAATGACAATCTCGGTTCACATTTAGACAGAGCTGGGAATTAGAAATCCTAATCATCAGAGCATACCAGCTTTTTTCCTTGTAGGATAAGCTTTGGACAAAATTAGAATGGGAAGCCAAGCAAAACAGCCATCTCTTTAGTTGCTGGAAAAAGTAAAAATCCAAGCTGAGTTTTAAATTTTCATATTTATAGCCACAGGACTTCATAAGCATACATACTGTTGTGGCAACAGACTTCTAAAAAGTCTCACCTTCTGACAGCAGCGAAAAATTCATCAAATGTGTTCAGGACTTATTTGTAGCATGTAACAAAGGTTCAGAACTGCTAACAATTAAACCTCTGCGATCCACATGGCCTACTTGATAGATAAGGTAATCACCACTTACTTGATCTTCTCCATATATTCTGGTGTATTCTGATTAGTCATATTCGAAGGGCTAATGTGAAGCTTGAAGTCTGGTCCAAAATATTCAAAGTAGTCGTTGTATGGCAACTCTGAAAACCAAAACACAAGACGAAAACTTTGTGACCCCAAAAAAGGAATCATTTTAAACACAACAGTGGTTTTGACAGGGTTTCAGTTAGAGAACTATCAGACCTGAAGCGCTCAGGTAAGCAATACTTAACTACTGCCTGAACTGTTCAATGTTCCTCTAAATTATTCAATAGATGAACTTCAATCTGTTGGCAAAATACAAAGAGCAAGAGCAAGTTCTACTGTAATCACATTAGAATGTACATAAGTAACAAATTTGATAAAATAATAAAAAAATGCTACTTCCACAAAAGAGATCAACTGATGACTTCTGATAGCTGTTTTCAAAGACCATCAGGTTTGCAAGGTTTAAGTGAGCCATACAAAGCATTTCTTCAGGAGAACTTAGAATATACATTACTAGGCTGAGGATCACAGCTAGTTCAATACCCATGGTAAGCGCTGTACGTGGTTCAGTGACACCCTTGTCTTCTGCTTCCCCTTCGCCCTTCTCTTGCTTCTTGTATTTTCACAGGTAACGGTTCCCTGAGTGGAACATCTAATCACCAAAATGAAGGCGATGAAAACTTTGTATCCAGGAAAACGGTAGTGTTTTATATTGAATATGACTGTATCTTCCTAGATAAAGTAACCGAAATCGAAAAAACCATAGAACCCTTCAGCAATAAGGCACTGAAATCCACCCCTTATTGAACCCTTTGTCTTGCTTCTTTATGATTACTACAGGATAAGCACTCTTGTTCAGTGGATAGAAAGGAGACAGGAAGGTTAAGTTGCTATTGCAACATTTAGAAATGCACTGTTATTTCTCAGAGCAGATTAAAGATGACAGGGAACCACAAAAATCGAGAGGAATGTTAAAAAAAATTGAAAAAAATTCATATATATGCATTGAACAGGACACGCTAATGTGAAAAAGTCCCAGGATAAAGAAATACTACTGCCTCTTCCTAAAGCTTTGGCTGACAAAGAATATATATTGACATGCAAGATGGAAAACACACATCTTGAAAGGTGCTGTCCAAATGTTCTTTTCTCACTGAGAGCAGCATTCCACTGAAGTCAAACGGAAACATTATGAACCCAGCAAGAGACACGATCAGCAAAAGATTATCGGCAGAAGTTGCAGTCCAACGTGAAAACTGCCAGCGACTGATGTGCAACAAAGCAGTCCAAGTAACCATTTTTATAAAAAGGTATTCCAAAAACATGTCCAGAAGCCTGTTTGGCCATAAGTGAAGGGAGTGCAGAATCTTTGGGGATCTTCCTCAGAGAAATTACTTCACTATTCAACTATCTGAAAGAAGTTACTATCGCTTTTTTGAATTTAATTTTAAGATAGCTGGTATAGCCAAAACTGAGTCAAATGGCAGAGTGGAAGTCAATCTGCTTTCACAGCAGTTACTTTCAGGTCACAGAGACAGTGAAGGAACAGTTACTTTTGACTGTGTGAAATGGACACTTGCATAGTCATTAATCTCTTGTGAATACCATGTACACGGTGCCCAAGTTACAGAGGTCTATGCGGTCGCTATCAGAATGCAGTGGATGTTCTATCACACTGACAACACCCATACTAAAGCCAGTTACAAATAAGGTTCCATGACTTGAACATGTTTTAAATTTTCCAGAAATGATCCAATCATTTAAAGCTTTTGCTAAGGCATAAAAAGAAAGCCCCAAATGCTTAAGTTTATTTAGTGCATAAGCTACTGAAAATTTCCTGGCTAAATCCTAACCATAACCTCCTACGTAGTTTATTCTAACTGATGCATTATGGTTAGCTATGGAAATACTTGCTGGCATTTCACTTAAACCCTCCCGTGATTATTTCTTAATTCAGTTATGAGTATTTACCATTAGGAATTTCACAATCTAAGGCAACAGCCGTTTCATACGTCCAGCATCGAGCAACATTACGAATCGTGTATCCTCCTCCTCCTAACATCAGCAACGGCAAGTTAAAAGTCTTTACAACTTCCACACATTTAGCATGACCTGTCAAACACAAAAAGAGTTGACGATGTATGCAAAATATCTATTGAATAGAGAAATATATAATGAACTATTTACTCAGACATAGGCAGTCACACTTATCAAGTAAGAACTGATTTGAGTAAAACAGAACTGTCTCACCCTAGCACTAAGCACAACCACCTCACAGTAAGTGAAGGTCTACAGAGAAGGACTGTATTAAATACTTCGAACATTATCCACCCCAGTTTTCAAAGACTTGGCATGATGGCCTATTGCTGCTGTTCTGATGAAACGGCCTTAGAATGTTTAGCATTTTGCCTTTTCATAACTGACATCAACACACAGTGACAAATCTAGGGACAATTTCTCAGTCAAGTGCAACGGGGGAAGAAAGGAAAACAGCAAATCAGCACTCGGTCCTTTCTACTTCTAAACGTGAACCTGTATTAGAGGTTGCTAAGTCTTGCTTACAGAGTGAACTGGTGCCAAGACAGTACACTCCAGGGAGATACAGCATACTGAAAGGCATCTGTAGGAGGCAGCAGCTCTCTCGGTTTCCAGATATGTAAGATGGAAAAAAATCTGAGCTGTATGGGCAACTGAAGCAGCTTTGCCACCTGGTGCAAATCAAGAAAAGAACCCTGAAACACTGCAGACTCAACAGATACTATACTGCATTTTGTTGCCAACAAAACTCTTAATTGCCTCATTAAGAAATTACAAAAGCAAAAAAACCCAGGAAATTAATGATTCAAACAGGCTGGACTCAAGGCTTAGCAAAGGTTTAATACTTATTTAACAGTCAATTGATAAACCGCATAACAATAAATAATAATTAAAATTAATAAAACCAGTAAAATTTACATTGCTAAATTAATATCTCATCCTCATGTTTAGAATCATGCTTTTGGGTAGAAATTTAACTAATACTAACTTCTATAGAATTAATTTATTTTAATAAAAATGGATGTTGACATAAGGTCCAGTATTACAAAGACCGCTATAAATTAACACTGCAGTGAGCATTCTCATTTCAGTATTTTACCCCCGACAAGGAGTCTGACTTTTAGTATCTGCAGTCCTACTAAGTGAACCACTAGTTTTGTTATTTGCCCATCATAGTACGTGTTGCAGTAGGATGACTGTTGTCATCCTGCCATTCTAAAACGTCACTTTAAAAACTACAGAAAGCCTGTGCACAGAAGAAGAGGAATCACTTGAGTGGCTCGGAAGAACATGGAAAAAACAAGCTTCTGAACTTTTATAGAGGGACAGAAAGAAAGAGGCAACTTCTGGGTTTCTTTTGCCCATCCCTGCGCAGCAAAGAAAGAGGTGATTAACAATAGCAATGAACAACATCTTTGTGACTCCTCGTATGCAAGTGTCTTGAAAAGGAGTATGAAGATGTAAAAATAAAAAGTTACAGACAACACACAAACACGTTTCTGCTTACCTTTAACAGTAAGATTAAAGCATCCCAGCCTGTCACCAGAGAGTGAATCTGCTCCACACTGTAATACCACAGCACTGGGCTGGTACATCTCCATTACTTTGGATATAATCTATAAACAATATAAACCAGCAAATAGTTATGAAAATAAATCCAAGAAATGAAACTAGTGTTTTTCCAGAGAGCTTAAAAAAGTAGTACTCACTGGTTTAAATATCTGTCCATACGACTCATCATCTATACCATCCCTCATTGGAAAGTTGACAGCATAGTATTTGCCTTTTCCGGCACCAATGTCCTATAAAAAGAGATGACAAAGACGTCCTATAAACAAAGATGTTGTACTGCAAATATAGAAGCACATGAGGATATCATGAAAAAAAGTCTACACAAGTCTGCTGAGCTATTCTGTATCATTATTCATGTGAGAGAAAAGAGGCAAAGTACCTTACTTTGATTACCGTTCCCCCATACACTAATTTGGGAGCATAGGAGCTGTACACCAAGACTAAACCTGCAGTAAGTACACTTGATTTTTTTAATTCAAATACTTAAGACAAAAGGAAAAAACCTAACTAGTAAGTTTAGCCCAGTAAAAACTGTTAAACAAAAACAAGGAAGGAAACCAAGAGCAAGGTGATGTGCACGCACATTTCCTGTATAGAAGGTTTGGACTAAGGTTAAAATCCGCCCTTGCCACACATTCCTGTTTCTTCCCTTCGGCTCATCACCAAAGCAATGCATTTTACAGAGCAGTTCTCTGTAGGTGCACTAATAGAGATGCAGTGGGGAAGACAGTAAGATTTAACCTGTTCAGTTTGGCTATAAAGTATTATCAAACAGCAGCTCTGCAGGAAGATCTCACTTCATGTCCAACATCCTTGGAAAACAAGTCACCGGGAGGATGACCCAGCAGTACAAATACTAAACTTCTCAACAGTAGCTACTGAAAGAGTTGGGAACTTTTTCCTCTTCCTCCACAAAGGCTCCTTAGCAGTGAGTGCAACAGTAACGTATCACTTCCAGCAACTATCTTCTATTGTGGAGGAACAGATGGACATGGTGACAGGGATCAACGGCCCAATGCAGCACAGGCGCAATGTTAACAGCTGGCTTTTTTTTTCTTCAAGCACATTATTAGCATTTCATAGTATTGCAAGATCAGTGACACTGAAGATCTCTGCTGAATTCAGCTCTGATTTGGAGTGTGGTGGTTACCCAGAACCTCCTGAAGCGAACCACCTAGGCTTTCAGGTGCTGATTTTTCTGAGGTGATAGTGCCTTACTTTCCAGATTAAAAAAATAAAACTATTTACTCCATTTCCCGCTATACAGGGTAATTGCTTTCCAGCCTGAGCTACTCCAGGGATGTTTTTTGTAACTGATACTTGCCTTGATTATTAACACTACAGAAACAATATAGCATTCTGGTAGTTGCCCATTCATAGGATCCACTTTCCTCAGCTGGGCATCTACAAAGCACTGCAGTCTCAACTGATCTATCTATATGTATCTAAGACAAGGTTAGTGCTATCATCTAAAATGTGTAGGGTCAACTAACTTATTAGAGACACTGGAAGTTTAGACTGAACAACACCTTCAGTAGAAAATGGATGAATGCAGCTGAACTAGACAACCTGTGTGAGAGTCAGCTATACTCATGCAGCTGCAATCACAAAATCATCAGCTGATGTATGATTTGTTCCTGCATCAAGTACGCGTAACCTCATGAGCAAACCAGACCACCGAACTGAAGAATTACACAAGTAAGCTTGAATGGAGCCCACTGTTACAGCTGAGGTAAAAAACCAGCATCAGTAACCAGCACAATACTGGTCTCCAGAAGGAACGCTGACTTTTTCAGGAAATTAGTTCTCCCTTTAGTACAACCAGTTACGCAAGTTCTGGAGATAGGAAAAAGCTAATGCGTTGGGGTTTTTCTCTCCTATGGGAATGTAATAATTACAATATAGCCTGCTGAAGTCTGTAGAAAATGATTGTTTCAAAATACTGGGTAGCAGCACAGAATAAAAAGGTACCATGCCTGAGGTACTCCTTGTCACTGACATTGTGCTAAAAAAACCAACCCAGTAACAGACAATGGTCTTCTATTTATTTCAACTGCTTTATCTTCGGATTCTTTGTCCTGGGTGTGGTGAGGTGAAGAGTCCATAAACTCCTGTCAACGGGAAGTGCTGTTTCTAAAAAGCCAAGAGATCTAACCCTTACAAAAAAATTCTAGACAATTTCAGCAACAACAGCTTGTCATGACAAACATCCTGGTCTGAGACCCTTTTTGTCTGAAGCACCACTACCACCTTGTGGCCAGCCAAGTTAAACCACATGGACAAAACCAATGCCTAATCTCATTTCCACCTAAATCAATTTAGAACACTTTAACAGACTCTAACAACCGTAATAATATTCAGCTGCAACAACCACACTGAAAAGAATGCTTAGCACCCCACTGATTTAAAGCTCAACTTTCATTTACTCGTGTCCTCTGGGTACAATCAGCACACTGGGGAGGACACATTTTGTGAATATGAGCAGGAACAAACATCTACGTTTCTTGAATCAATTTAAAGACAGTAGGAAAACAGTGCATTTTTTCCCAATGCAGTATTTTTGTAAATCAACTTTCCCAGTGCATTTTTGTAGGTCAACTTTTTAGAAGCATTTGCAATTTTTTACAAAAGTACTAACAGTAAGTACAAACTAATGTACAAAGTTGCTAATGCCAGAGGATTGACTTATCCTGGGAGTGCATCTGATAAAAAGATGTTTCATGTAAAAGTCTGAAGCTAGGAATATATTAATCCTAATACTTGAAATACTCTTTCAAGTTGTGAGGTGGAACAATTCCCTGTTCTAATGGACAAGAGTCTAACATGAGGAATGACTAACTGACTTAAAATTGAAGGGTCAGGAAAATTGCTTTCCATTCTCAGCTTTGCCAGAGATTCTGCAAGTGCATAAACGATAATTCTTCACAGGTCAGCGCTCCCTCCCTTGAGCTAGCTATAAGGCTTAGTACACAACTGTCTGCGGGGCACACTACAGTTCTTCATCAGTGAGCATCATGAGAACTCAGTTTATGACACAAGAAATGCTCAAAAAAAACCAAGCCAAATGTGTGAGTAGGCAGATAGAACACAGTAAACTTAAGTTACAGATGAAGCTTTGTGACTATTAAAGCTCTGGCATTAAGTTATTCTAAGATCTGAAATAAGTTTTGAAGCCATGCCATCTCCAAACAGCTACTTCTGTACAGATTATCGTAAATATACCACACTGTCTTCCTAGAGACACTTCCACAACCTGGGTAAACTAAACTAATGACGTTTCTGCTAAAATCTCAGACAACTTATCCAGAAGTAGAGGTCTTGATTTTGTGTAGAAGCGAGTAATTTACTTCCCCACTACCCTGTGATTTTTTTTTTTCCTAAGGTTCTTCAACAAACCTACCCCCCTGGACTAACATTTTTTTGAAAACTTACTGCTGTGTATTATTACTAGACATAATCATTGTAACCTAGTGCTAAAACAGTATCTACAAAGAAGAGAGTAAGAGGGAACTCGTCATCTAATGAAATTTTATGTTCAACCTTACCCTAAGGTCCCCTGTGCCTGGAAAATATTCACCATACTTATGGAATGATACTGTCATGACACGATCTGTGGTGTAAAATGCTTCTTCCACACCATCACCATGATGGATATCAATATCAATATACAACACTCTTTGGTGATACCTAGAAAGAAAATAATGTATGAGAAATCATCATTTGCTGTTACATTCATAATATACTGACACCTAACAAGGAAAAACCTAATGAAAAATCCCAATCAAACATTAAAATCCAAGTTTATGATCGTTTTGATGAGTTTGGTTGAAGTGATGATACGCTCTTTGAATTCTCAGTACAGTTTGGATAATAATGAAAAAAAGTTTCTCTTCAAAGTAAGTAATTTAAGTACACAACTTATTTAGGATTTACCCCAGGCTGTCTCACTCTGTAGAAGCTGTACCTTGTGTTCCTGTTCACACCACTTTCTGTTGTTCACATCTGCTGCACATACCACTTTCACAGGGCATTTTTCTGCTTGCTCAATAACTACCCCCATAAAGTCTGCTTTAAAACATCTCTTAGGGCACAGCCTAGTGCCAGGAGCAGGAATAACCCACGTTCCACAAGCCCACAATAAATAAGCTTCCTTCCTTCACCTGCATATTAAGCTAAAAAACTCAAGACTGGACCACAGAAAATCGTATTGCTTTTCTTAGACTGCAGAGACAGATCCTGCATACATGCTGTACATTAAAATTAATGTCTTAATTAATACATTAACATTAACTGTTTGTTAGAGTCTTACAAACTTTTTTCATCTTTAAAAAACCCTTCCAGACTACAGCTGCTTCTCTCATCCTCACCAGCTGACTCAGCAGCTCCATTCACAAGTCAAATACAGAGAATAGTTTTTGTGAAAAATGGTATTTGTGTGTCACAGGAAGGGATACAGTCCCTTGAAGCAGTAAAAGTAACGTATGGAATTTGAAATTTTGGTGAAGCATTCACTGCTTGAAGTTAACTATATAATCACTTCTTCATGACTCCTCATTTTTTATTTTGCAGTCGGAGCAGCACAGCTGTTATTACGTTATTTATTCCTAACAGCCACATTAATTCATGTAACAATCCATGGAAACTCAATGCGTGGTCCTCCCTGAATACTCCTGTTTAGTTTAGCAACAACTCAAATGGTAAGAAAGCAGCAGGTGGATTCAGAATGCAAACGGGTATGTGACTGTGAGTGTAATGCTTGCCCTAAGGGATCAGGGCAGTGATCCACCCAGCCCACACTTCTGTTCCCATGAGCAGCAACAGGAGAGTAACACTTACAGAAGGCATGTGAACCTGTCCGTTTGCTGAAGTCTGCTACCCTAGTACTTCCCCACATCGAGAATGGTGTTTTACAGGCTGCATCGTTGCTTGAATCTCTAACATCCACTTACAGCCCTCTTGCCCACGATTATGTCTAATCCCTCTTCAGAAGTTGGTATTGCTGTCTGCTTCCTTCAGCCCCCTGTTCCGGAAGTTCACTATCCTCTGCGTAAAGTACTTCTAAGTGTCTGTTTTAAGCTTATGTCCTAGTAGTAATCTTTTCAGCTTGCCCGATATTTCAGTTTAAACTTCTTGCTGAAGCCGAACTCTGGGCAGAGCTTCTGCTTTTTTAATTGAAACTGTACAAGTTCAGTGTGGGCTACGAAAACTCACTGAAATAGTATCTGTATCTTCCAACATTTAAATACTTGAATTTGACACTTTCTATAAACTTACTTCAGTAACTCAAGGATGGCAAGCACGATATCATTGACATAACAGAAACCAGATGCCTCCGATTTCTTGGCATGGTGAAGTCCTCCAGCCCAGTTAACAGCCATGTCTGTTTGCTGTCTGTTCAATTTTACCGCCCCAGCTGGATAAAGACACACACAAAAAGGAAAGGAGATGCAGTCAGAAACTTCCTAAGGCCTTTAAATATGTTACATTGAATAGTATCTTATTTTTTAAAAAAAGCTGATCCTAGATCTGCTCTCTTACCAATACTTGATACAGCTCTTACTTGACAGCCTGTAACTGATATACAATTATTATTTCTTTATAAAATAAAACAAATTCTGTTTGCTTCAGTTTTAAATACACTATCAAAGTTTTAAGTTGCTGACAGAAATGTCATAAAGCTACAAAGTAGCTGGCAAACAACCTATACTTACCAACGGAGCCTCCAGTTGACAGCTGACAAAACTCAAACAGGCCATCGAACACAGGACAGTCTTCTCCAACATTAACTGCATTAAAAATGTATTGCTTTTCAAAAACACCATTCCAACAGTGTTGCTAAATGCACAGGTAACACTTCCAAATGCAATGCAAAGTTTATTCTGCATTTTAACTACTCGCCCCCCCATCCACATTATTTTTGTCAGGTAAATTTTAAACACTGAAACATCATGAAGTCTTTATAATCTAAGATGATTCCAAACTATCTTTTTTTTTTTTTTTTTTAGTTTCCACGGGAAGCTTTGGCTCCTCGTTAACAAGAAATAAGATCATTTTTAGATTTTTTAAGAAGTGCTGATTAACACAGGTCATGTTAAGAAATGCACAATTACTTGGAAAAATAATTTGCTGAGAATAAGGCATCAAAAGGTCACGATATTGCCTCTTAAATTGATGTTATAGCTGTCCAACTGCATTCCTAATGGTACTTTGAGCCTATTCCTAGAATTAAAGAAATAAATTAACAGAAAGGGTGAACAGTGACTAACGTACAATTTTTACTATCTCGCTCCAAGGGGAATGAGTAACTCCTTTTCTTGACTTAAACACATTTTCATGCACTGATTTTTTTCTTCTCTCTTTCTTCTGAAAGCCATTCTTTTTCAGGAAGACTTTGCTTTAGAATACATTTTAAGATGCTTTTGCAAACAGCTCACAACTAAAGTTTAATCTGTGCATTGAGCCTACAGAAAGTATCGTTTCACGTCTAGAATACATCCTGTGAAAGCGCAGGCAAAACTCCTCCCATAACACCTTAAAGAACATTTTTGCCAAGATGGTTGCTTTAAATAGAAACACATCCCCAAATTAGGCACGTGTTACTCTTGTTACACTATTTCTCCAACCCTCCCACACCACTAAGCCATGTTCATACCTCTGTACTGGCGAATATTTAGCTTTAAACAATGCTAACCATCAAAGTACATACTTTCAGATTTAGCCTAATGTTGACACTTACATCTCTGCATTTGCTTGCTGTACTCAGACATATTGTCAGGCCTGATTGATCGGAGAAATTTGATGTATTCATCACTATGGTACTTGGTCATTTCCTCAGCAGTAGCTTTGTGGGGTCGCTGATAACAAGAACAAGAACAAGAAATAACCAGTGTGCTCTGCAAAACTCAGCTAAAACTACAACTCAAAAAAACTCCAATCACCTTTGAAGGGAGAACAGTTAAACTGATAGTAGCGCTCTTTTACATACAGGAAGGGCTACTCTCCTGGTAGTACACAACTTGATTAATTCTTTGTGCAGTTACCCCAGATTTCCCCCCCAACACCTCACCTTCCCAGTCATAAAAATGCTGGCTATAATTCTCTGCTGGGGTTCCATCTCACCTCCTCCTGACATGGACAACAACCTACAGCCCTCACCAGTCATAAAATACTCCTTCGCTTCTAAGTGAGAGAGCTCTATACTATTTAAATATTTTCTATTTCCACTTCCACTTCTCTCCATGTATTTGTGTGAGAAATACTTGAAACCCTTCAAAAATAACTGCAAATGCTTCAGTGGATATTCTATTACTCATACTCACATAAATTTCCATTTTTCTGTATAAGCCATAATTTAACAGCAGGTTGTGGGTCATTCGGATCCTGTGAGGTTTCATTGGATGCCCTTGTCCATAGTAATAGTTTCCAATATCGCCTGTCAATATCACACAAATGAAGAGATATTCATATTACAAAACAAGTTTTCATTGCTGCTTAAGAGTCCTTCTCAGAACATAAGCGACCAGGTATGATATCAGGAAGAAAAAACCCCACAACCAACAAACCAATCCTATAAAGGGACTACTGTCTGTTTAAAAAAAAAAAAAAAAAAAAAGGCCATGAGGAAAAAAAAACGCCCGTAAAAGGTTGTGTGTCAGAAGCAGAAAGGAAGCCAAATCTAGTAACTTTACTACAAGCAGACAGTAGTGGGGGAGCAAAGATGCCTACAAGATGTGGTTTCAAATCAAGAGTGAAAAGTACTGGGCCAGAATTGAAGAATAAAGTAATGGGAAACAGAACTGGAATTAAGAAGGGAGCAGAAAGTCCTGATGACAAAGCCACATCATACCACAACAGAGGACAACCACAATTTGCAGGAGCCCACTTTAAGATACCGTCCTCGGCCCGCCCTTAACTACTAACCCTAGTAGTTCCCTTCCAGAAGTTAGCTTCAAATCCACTGCTGCAACCACGCACACAAACACTCCCCAGAAACCTGCTCCTAAAGATCCATACCAGTTTGACAGAACCTTGTAATCCAGATTAGCCCAGCTCTGACAAATTCGATAGCAACTAGACAACGTGATTAAGGTAACAATTTTGACACTCATTTCCAAGAAAAGAACGGCTGCCATCATGGACTAGGAAGTTTTCTCCCCGGCTCAGGTAGTGTTAGAACATACTAATAGGGCTCCACTTTGAACACTGACAATCCTGAGACACCAACCATTTTAAACAGAACTGGCAGTCCACGTGCAGTTCTGGAAACACAGACAAGCCTACAAACGTCCAGTTGTCAGTGGCTTTCAGGTGCAGAATTCCCTAACCACTCTTCACAATAGCACCTCTTTTCTTCTTGACCAAATTTCCTGGCAGGATTAGTGAACTTTACCTTCCTGACATTTTTAGTTTTTTTTCATATCTTCCAACATGCTCTGCCCAGTCCACTGGGAATGAAAGAAACACTATTTTCACAATGTTATACTGCTTTATAGATTTTGTTAGTGGTAAGAAGGAACACCGCTACAAAACAGCTTTAGTTTCACCTGTTCAACATGAGCTTCAGCTCAGGAGGAAGGGAAAAAGTCAGCTTGCAGTAGCATCACCAACTACCAAGAGAAGCAAGCATTACAGTAGGATTGTAAGTCTCAAACCATTCTCAAATTCAGCTTTCAAAGTGACAAGGAGATTAAGGACACAGAGGAAAACAGATACAACCTAATGTAATGTAAGATCAAGTTATCTAGAAAAGCAATCGCTCAACACCTAGCTCTTAGCCATTCCATACCAAGTTTTAGCATTAAGTTAAGAACTTGTAAGAAATTGGACCTACTCCTAACTTTGGTATTTAAGTGGAAGATTAGCACTTCTTGTCAGTGACTAAGACCTGGAGTCTTGCAGATACTTAATTGCAAGCCTGAAGTTTTGGTCACATGCAGGTCAAGAGCAAAAGGTATGAAGAGCCCGTAACCACAGTCCTCCTCCCCAGCAAAACCATTTCCAAGCATTTATGAAACAGCACCTTTCAAAGCTGGTGTTTAGGACAGACCTGTCACAGCTCTTTGAAACTGACACCTGGAAGATGGAAACCAACCACTTATCAGCCCTACTCTGTTTTGCGAAGTCACTGTTCAGACCCAGTTCTACAAAGCTTCAAGCTAGTTAAGAGCTTAAAATTTTGAAATGTTTAAGGCAATAGTGACTTTCAGTAAGATGATGCTTTTGAGGAAACGTATCGCAACTAATCAATTAAATGAATTCAAAATTAAGCGTAGTCTATGTATCATACATTGCAGTATACACTTTACAAAAGTAAAAAAAAAAAAAACCAAACCAATCAATTTGGTATACCTTTTAACTTCCACTTCATTTCTTACCGGAAAGGAGAACTTCCACAAGAACTGTAAAGTTGCTAAATTTAACGGGAGCATATTTAATCATAGAGAAGATCTGTGGGTGAATATCTGGCAGAAGCACATAGATCCTTCCATATTAGAGGTCAGCAGTAACACTAACAAAAGATATCAATATAGTATCGATACACTTTAGCAACAGGCAATGCCATTTACATCTTCCAGGTCTCAACATCACCAACAAAAAAGGATTTTGGCATCAGCCTCATAAAAAACAAAATTCAAACATATGGACAAAAAGCCCATTAAGTTTCAAGCAACTGCTGCAATATGTGTGTTGGCAGGGAAGGAAAAGGTACACAAGAGGTTCCTCTTTCTTCATTGGCACCTTTATTTCCAGCCAGCACCACACCACAATGGGATCCATACCACTGAAGACATCACCCTGCGGTGAAGGCAAAGGTGTTAAAAGTCTCTCCTCCTCCATACCGTGAAGGAGAAGCTGCCTTTCCTGGTACAAACGCATCACCCACTGATCCTGATACCCCTACATCCCTTCTTCATATATCGCAGCCACTGAAGTACACTGAGGAGAAAAGCAAGGTGTACCAACAGCTAGTGTGTGCGGGAATGGGACACCTCCCTCACTGATGGAGCTAAAAAGCTCTTGCACAGTGCCAAACTAACTCTGACTAGAATAGTGTATGTATGAGAAAGGGGCACAGTGAGGCCAAGTGCAAAAGACCAGTACTGCAGATGGCACGGGTATCCGAACCTAAACTTGTCAAAACAAAGGTAAAAATCATACAGGAGCGTTACAAGCATATTTTATATCAACTCACCAGTGTGGGTGCTCATGGAAAGTGCAAAAAAGAACATGACTGAAAGAGGAAGTGGAGGGGAAAAATGCAAAGTAGTATATGCAGAAAGTTGGTAAATCTATTAACCTTTCACAGGAAGGCTTCAAAGACTGAAATTTACTGTTTTACTCCAGTAAAAATACCAGTTAAATGGCTCTCACTGAGAAGTATCAACATCATCTCTGAAAAGTTGAGTCCTTAACTAGAGAGACAAACCAAGTGCCAATTAGATGCTAGCACGAGTTTACTGCCCTGCACTGTTCACATGGTGCAAAATGCAGTACCGACAAGTGATCAGAAGACCTACCTGAAAATCCAGTTGCTACATGCACTGTCGTCTTGAGTTCAAATATATTAAAACAAAAAACATTACTTCTCAATTCATACAAGTTACTTGCCCAAGAGGAGAGCTACCAAATACAAACAAACCCACATAATTCCTTTGATGAACACAAATTTTAAAACACTCACTGCTCTGAGCTGTTAAATATTCTACTACAGAGAAAAATACAAGAAGCTACATGCCCTAAAGGAACTTCAGTTATGTCTGACAAACCCACATCAACTAACAAAAGCTGCCACGTCCCCCAAAAAGTGTAATAGTCTCTACAGGTACTAACATAGAGAGAAAACTAACACCTTTAAATTAGCCCATTACAAAACAGAGTTAAAGGCCTAAAGAAAGAGGCAAGATACTTTTTTTTTTTGATACTTTGTAACTTTGATACAGATAAAGTGTTCTGTGCATTGACCTCTGCTTGTTTTAAGTAGTTATCACAAAATCATGTGCTATTTCAGAACAGCACTAAGTGCAGAAACTGAACCACTACAATGGAAACCACATAAAAAAACCTAACAGCAGTAGTTACATTTGGATTGACTTCTGCAACACTAATGGGTGAACTCATGTAAAGATGAATGTAAAAAATATCATCAGTGCCTGATCAGTCCCAACAAACAGCTATTCAAACAGGCCTGAAATTACTGCACTAGCGCCTGAAGGGTTGGGGGGTTGTTCTGGTTTTTAACATTAAGCGGACAGCAGAAGACTAGCAAAGATCTGACTTTCAAGCCCCAAGTAGAGAGGTTGGACACAACCGCTGTGTTGGGAAGCCTCTGCGCAAAGCACTGAAGAATCCCTGTGAAACACTTCAGTTAAAGTTTACATCTGCAGATGAGATGAACTTAAAACAGAAGTCTTAACGTGCTTAAACAAAGTCTGAATATAGTAGCACATTGCCCTATTAAAGCAGGTTTAGTCTCGCCTGTATGGGTGGAACCAACCACATTCTGATGCAGATCGCTCAAATTTTTCACGAAGGTAAAGCCTTTTGAACACCCACATTAAACTATCAAAAGCAGCAATCTAAACAATACTTCTAGTGCGCTGGTGTGGAATAAATACCCTAACTGCAACCATGCGAGTTGCTGCGTGATGCTCTAGAACTGTGCTTTGCTGTATGGGAGCAGAGTCGGAAAGAACATCTGGGTCCTGTCCTCACTGCTATGGGCAACTGTACAACACATAAGCTGTTCTGGAGGAGGCCACTGCTGCAAGACCGTTACAATAACCTGAGGACACATGGTAAGAGGCTAAAATAAAAGCTACAATATCCTTCCACATCTAGCATGGTTCTAAGCAGTGTGAGGAACAGATTTCACCAAGCTGTGCCTATATATATATATATATGTAAAAATAAAGACTAGAAGCATTTATTAAAGATATTTCAGATAAGACAACTAAAGTATTTTCATGTGGGCATCTTTACTTCTTCCTACAGTATACTCGTTCAAATCTAAGCAAAATTCATGACCTGAACATGATCACAAGCAATGCAAATTCTGCAAACTTGGATGTGGCTGGCAGTCTATTACAAAAAATCTGCACAAAATTACATCAAGCTGTATCTACCCAAAGTTTATTGGTTCCAGGTACAGCGTGAAGGCTGTTAATTATCAGAAAAAGTTAACAGCAATACACTCAAGAGAAACCTTGGTAAGTGACCAGCTAATTTCGAAAGGCAACTTGAGATGACAAAGTCACAGTGAATTTCACAAAAAGCATGTAGGAATTTACTACATCTCAGAAAACAGGCATATGCTTCTAGGACTTCTCAACAATTTTTAGTGTATACTTTTAAAGAAACAGAGTGAAATAGAAAATTATGACAAAAAATGGTCGTTTACTTCAGTTACGACATCCTTGGAGGTATACCACTACCTCTGTTTTGTGCCTGAGGTATCTCTGTATTTTTCGGTTTTGAGTAGAGGCTTTGAACAGTCCCTTTGTTTTGATTTAAGACTTTGCTGGTACAACACAGTTACAAAATACAATTGCCAGATGAATCACGAACTAGCATCAGAAATACTTACTGCAGGTATTAACTCTAGAATTTCTTTTAATAGCACTATTTCCCAAAGAAGTGTAAAATAACTGTTAGCTTTGGCAATTAAAAAAACCCCTAAGCTCCATAAACTTTCCAAAGCTGTTCCTTTCTGTCACATAAAGCATTTTTTAAAATCACTTTTACAACAGATACTCTTTCCTCTCCATTACGGTTAACTGCATTTATCCTAGTCTACATATTTAAGCAAGGTAAGTGCTACAACTGCCACCTCCAAACTTCTTTCTTCTCCAGTTCCTCCCCCCTCTTCACTAGTATAGCTTTGTGGCTGTTAAGGGTGTCTAATACTAGCACCAAGTACCAAAATCCCGGGATCACAGAAAACCGGAAGATATCAATATCTAGTAAACTATATCCACCTGACTGCATTAAAAAAAAAGAAAAAAGCACATTCATTTAAAAAATCCTACAAAACCATGCAAATGTTTGCAGACAGAAGGCTTCTAAACTATCCCCGCAATTCTCTTTTCAACGAAGCAAAAAGTGATTCCTTTTCCCTAGGAAAAGTAAGATGCCAGCCTCACCAAAATTATCCCTAACAGGGCCTCTTTTCGCCTTTAGGCTGAACAAAGAACCAGAGCTAGCAACAAAGAGAAGGGGGCGGCAACTACCACACTGCCTCCTTTAGTGTGGTAAAAAAACCAAGGCAGGCACCACAGGATCTGCCCTTTCTGCAGAAGGGCAGATCTGCCACTGCAACAGACACCTTTGATATCTGACCGAGTTGAGCCATTCATCTTCATTTCCAAAATGGTGAAAACACCAAAGCGCTACGGCCAAACAGCCTCAACCTCCACTTCCTGCCTACTACCAACATCAGACTCAGGCACCCACTTAAAGGATTGTTACAACACGAGACAATTTAAAAAAAAAAATTCTCTTAACTAATCTGACCACAGAATTTAACCTCCCAATACAGAAAAAAAAGGAAAACCAAACGTGAAGTCGAGAAGAAAACGAAAAGTTCTCACTTGCTGTGGCCAGAGAGAACCACAATTGCTACAAATATCTGAAACTGAGCGCAAGCTTCACGTTCTTTTTCGACGTGACTGCCAGTGCAACTCACAAGTCACCGTGTCCCCATCAGACAAACTTAGGCGGCCTGCAAGCAACTCCAATTTCACTATTATTAAACACCTACGCATATAACTCCCTTGTTTAGCTGGAAAAGAGGCTCGTGGAAGCCCAACTTCCACTCCGATGCATGTTCATTTGG
>NW_010388768.1:0-15963 GCF_000710305.1 Buceros rhinoceros silvestris | reverse complement strand
GGGCAGAGCGCTGCCTCCAAGCCGCGAAGGGCCGGGGGCAGGCGCCATCCCCAGCCTCACCCCCCGCTCCTGCTGTGACACACGGGTTCGGCTCCCGCACGCTCCTTACCAGCAGCCACGATGGGCGAGACACCTTCAGCGCTCTGCTGAAGCCCCTACTTGGTTACCGGGGCTTTCTCAGCTGTGGATAGCTCTTGCAGCAAACATGGTTTATTCCAGCGACTCACAGATGGCTCACCCAAGGAAGGTGTTTTTAATATCTAACGCACGGTCAAGATTGCACGCCTAACCCTACACAGATTATATTTATACCACACAGACTTACAGCAATTCAAAGGCTATTAGCTTTATTAACAACATACTCAGAGGTAAAACATTTCTAAACAAATCCTGTGTGGGACTGTTTCCCCATCCCAAATCACTCCCTTGAAATGGAAACCTTCTTGCTTTGAAGAAAGATTACTTGTTCCACACACATCTATTACAGGAAGGGCTGTCGGTTCAGGGTGTCCAGGTTTCCTCCTGTCAGCGGTCCCTGGGAGCAGCAGAGAGATTACCTGACTGCTTTCAGCACTATTCACAGAAGAAATCAATGTCCTGAAAGAGAGGTAAAGGGAAAGATGTTTTGACATTACTGAAGGATTAACGTTCCTTTATCACCCTCCCAATGCACATGAATAGGCACACAGAATACACTATGATGTACTTAAAGTACACCATAATATACTCAAAGTAGTCTGGGAAAGGTCTTTTGCACAGCTGGGAAGATTCGTTCCTGCCATAAATTTCTAAAGTGAATAAGGCAATATCACCTTCTCTCTTCATTCCAAACAATTCCTTTATCTCCCTTGTTTTGTATTCCCACATCCACTTCTGGATTTACTAGTCTTATGTAACCCTTTATCCTGAAATGGTTCCTAATTGCACATGAAAAGGATGCCTTAAACAGACTGAGGCTAGGCAATACACTTGCTACACAGAACTGACTAGAAAATAAATGCCAGTATTTCTACTGGACACTTCCAGCAAGGGATAGACTTCCACAGCATACTGCTTCCTAACTCCCTGCTGTTATCTTACATGGCTACGTAGATCCTGATTCTGCTGCAGTGAATTACAGAATGTGGCGCTCAATCCGTATGACATTGACACGAGACCAGCGTATTGCACACAGCTGTCCCCTGGAAGCAGAAGACAGGGAGTGGTTTCGGAGCAGATGCTTACTGGTAATGAAAGGACTCTCATCTTAGCAGCAAATGGCCAATTTCGAGTGATGGAGGGAAGGCTGGCAATCCAGCACCGCTTTGGAGTACACACAGACTATTGTATTCAGTCTGATTCAATGGCTCACAAGTAGCAGCACTGGGGAAAATCTCTGAAGATCTACTGGTTGCAACCAACAGGCATGGATTACCCAGAGCAGCACAAAAGGATGCCGAGAGAAGTCCACAGGCAGAAGTGTTTATTAGCAGGGGCTGTGGCTGATGGAATACATTGACTCCACCACTGAAAGGTTTTTCTTTTCCTCCCAAAAAATAAAATAGGAGGATGAGACATAAAGGCCCCCAGGCTAATGTTCTCTTTCAGGCTTCTCTCCAGTGCAGCAGATGCCCACCCCCCACCCCAATACTTTTCTCTATCAAGTAATTTTCCTCCATACAAAGCCGTATGCTTCAATCAGGAGCAAATGCCACATGCTGATTAATCACTAAGCTTTGGGCATCGTCAGATGCCCTCATATAAATGGCAACCTCTTCCCAAGAGAACCAGCATTGCAACACCAATATTGGCTTTGCGGGTGCAAGGCCAGGAAGGGGAGGCAAAACCATTGCCGGTGGCTTGTGAACAACAGACCAGCTTCTGACTTGCAGGTGGAAGGCTACTGGCAGTAGAGGCATCTATGTCAGCGTGCAACAGTCACTCCCTATAAATCGACACATTTAAGGGGTATTTCTGGAGCGAGCAGCATGCCCAGACACAGACTGGTCAAGATGTGCTGTAGACTGTTTCAAATGTGAACTTTGAGAGAGTCGGATCCTTACAGTCACATTGGCAACATACAACTGAGAGCAGCAGAATAAGTTAAAGAACGTATCTGTGTCGCACTTCGTTTTCATTGCAGAGCTCCTGCACAGGGAGAATGCGAGTGGTGAAATGACTGTGAAAGTCTGTGTTGCTGGTTTTGCAAAGGAAAATTACTTTCCAATTAAAATTCTGCACTGCAGCCTGACAACAGCCCATTCCAGACCCCGAGTCAGCCTGCAGGCTAAACCATCGCTCTAACCTACCTCTGCCTCCAGTGTGGCTTGCCGTGCAGCTAACTGGCTGTCATATTGGTGAGAAAAGAGCTTAGAAACATATTTTAGTCGTTCTTTCCTGTTCTGCAACTAATTAATCGCTGCAGTGCTTCTGGGCCAAATTCAGACTACCCTAATGTAGCGTCAGGGAAAGCAATCACTTACATGGGATTCACATTTCCTCAAATAAAGCTTGTCTGACACCTCCTAATGCAAATCCTAGCAGCTATTAACATGAAACAAAATTCCTCCTTTCACTGATTTCCTCCATGTTAATGAAACGCGTCTACTAATCTGGACCTGGGATTAAAGACTCCAGATACAATTTCAGGATTGACACACTAATCGTATTTCGCCATATGCTTCAAAATGGCATAGAGCTACATAGTCAACAGTGACGAAGGGAATTACCGGAAACGTACCACTCCTTTTGGTGGAAGCAAAATGAGCATGATGCATAAGCATGGAAATAAAGTACCAGTAAGTGTTGGTTGTAAGCCAAACCATACCAGCCTCTGAGAACGGACCCTCCGGTTCCACTCCTCTGTGAAGGGTTTCAGGACTTCCGTGAAATTGCAAATTCTCCAGTGTACGAGACTCTACTGTACGTGATGAGGGACAATCACCCTGCCTACTTACAGAACACAAACGTGTTGCCAAAAGCCTAATTCAGCTCTTTGACGTACCAGTACCTGCTTTGGGAAAGCAAGCATGCTTCCAGAAGACCAGAGGTTCTGCACGACAGTGTCCACCTCTACAGACACAATTAAAGCACAGTATCCAGCCTCTAGAAAAGAGAGCTTGCAGTAAAACTGATGGCGCCTTGAAGGACTGCTATCCACATCAACAGGAACTCTCACAGGATCAAGGCCTTCACGCAGCATTCACGGTCTGCAATATCAGAGCTTATGTCTGGGATTTACTGGGGTTATTTGCTGGTGTAAAGGCCCAAAGATGGGCTCCCTGAGCATCTGTGATATGCTACGATCAACTGCCACAATTATGATTTGTTTTTACGGCAAATTAGCATTACACAGCCAAGTATAATTATGTAGCCAGCTGGGCTTTTGCAGATTCCTTACCGTGGTAGGAACAGTCTTGTTTGCTTCTTGATAGACATGTTGTTCTGAGACTAAACTGCTAGGGAAATAACCAACTGTCCCCATATGGTCTTCATACTGTTCTCCATAAACCTTCAAGCAAGGAGAGGTATAATTAGGTACCTTAAAACAGTCCTCATCTGGTTCAAGCTAGTTCATCATTCAGCCAAAAGCAGTTACTGATGGTGTTTCTTACTCTGGTTTTAGATATCCTCCTTTCTGATTTGCTGGCACATGAAACGAACCATTAACACAGGTTCTGGTAGACTAGTACTTTCTTGGAGTAAATTAATATGCCTCGAGTTTATCTGGAAAATTTTTTATAAGTGCAGCTGATATTAATCTTTGCTTCCCTTAAATTTAAGGGTTTTACGATAAACTCTTTCTCCTCCATAGTTTCATCAAGCAGCCACAGAAAGGAACTGTCAAGCCCTTCAGTTAAGGTTCAGTTCATAATTACCACATAATTAGTTAACCACAAAGAGGAAGTTTAAAACCCTCAAGACTCCTCAATCACTTTAAGTTTAAACATTCACTTTGAAAACTAAGCTGGTGCTTTAAAACCCGCAACAGCTCAGCATTAGCATCCACTTCTTGACAGAAATGTGCGTTTATCTAGTTCTGGTTTACTTATATACACAAGAATCTCCTCTTACACTTCCAGCCCAGAACTCCTCAAAGTCTTTTTCTTTCACTAGTTTTGAGTAAACATAAATCAACTGCCCTTTTTTAATATTAATGAATCTGCAGTCTGAAGCATTATAATCCTCTTCTGCTCTGGCAAGGGAAATGGTGTCTAGAAAAAAAAATACAGAAGAAAGGGGTAGACAAATTTAAATACATGTATACTTTTAGAGAGAGAAATAGAAATACATGTGTGCTGGTATGTGCACATGTCAAACTATCTCTACAGATAAAAGTTATCCTGAAATGAATAAAGAATTTATTCTGCTCATTTTTCTGTTCTCCAGTAAGCAAGGTAACAGCTTAAGAGTGTGCCATTTCACCAAAGTGGAAGTTACAAGCCTTCTCTCTACACTTACCTTTCACTTGAGTGAAAAATGTCCTTTATCAAATCCTTTTTGCAGCAAAACTGCATTTAATGTTCCATATAAACCCTCCCACTCTGCTTTTAAAGTTGACAAGCAATGCAAACATAACAGAGCTAAATAAACAGAGCAGTTTTCCCTCTCACTGTGGCTTTCAAACTCCCCAGTCATTTCTGAGACTATTTTGCCCTCTAAAGCAAAATTACTTACAGACACAGTCATCATCAGCACACAACTTCTGGCTGGCAAGCTTGTCCATAAAGATTCCGTTTACAAGAGGACACATTAATCCCAGACACAGAAGTAAAACAACCGAAGGAACCCGTTGTGTCATTTTCCTTTGTTGCAGCGCTTGCCGAATGCACACTGGGTCCAGCGATCCCCATCTTTTATGGAGGAGGCAGACACCTGGACAAACACACTGGGCCAATGGGAAGGGGTCTGGGCAACATTCCACCCCACCACAGGAGCCGTAGGCAGATGGAAGACCTCAGGGTCCACTCTTGAAACCGAATCCCTTCCCAAAGCCATTCTCCATTAGCATTTCAATCAGCAACAGTATTATTTAAACATTTTAAGCCTTCCTGTACTTGTTTGTAGCCTAATCTTACCTCAAGCAAAGTCTGAGATTGAAAATTAAGTCAGACCCGGGTAAGCTGCAAAGGAAATTACATCCTTCCAAATCCTTAAGTTCTTCATTTTCACAAGTGCTCACTGTCAAGCGCAATCTTCGCTGGACTGTAAACCCTCAGTGGCAGAGACTCCCGTTACCGCCTATAGAAAGGACCTGCCGGGACCCTAACACACGGGTCCAACGGTAAACACACCATCAGTCGGCTGAAAACCAGTAAAAAGGTTTTGCAGCTCAGCAATTCAAACCCCAAGCCTAAAAGGTTCAAGCACTGCTTACTTGTATAGGCAAGATCCTTTCACAGGGAGGCCCACTGGAGACACGCAAGAGTTACACCAGGATAGCGACCGTTTCACTTTTATTTAGGTTACTTGTATAGGCAAGATCCTTTCACAGGGAAGCCCACTGGAGACACACAAGAGTTACACCAGGATAGCAACCGTTTCACTTTTATTTACATAGCTGAGTGTTTGCAGGTGCAAGATGCTGAACACACAGGCTGTCCTCTTTACACCCCAGAGAGGACCCCTAAAGTTCTCTTAACTTCCCAAAATCTTGTCTCAGCATACATGAGGCAAGGCTTGCAGGGAGTATTTTAATTAAAAATTAGACACGTGCACCCACACAAAAGGAACAACCACCGGAGCTACTGCACTGTAACCGATTCAACGTCACAGCTGTCAGGATGCAAAAGGCTGGTCTGGATCAATCCTTAAACACGACCAAGAGCAAGTCTGGGAATTGCCAAAGCAGCACTCCAGAGAACCGGTGCTTCACGATTCACAAGGAGGCCTGAAGAGTTGCTTTCATTCTAAAGCAGAACAGAGGAAGCTGCCAACTGCCATCAAAAATCCCCCACTGTCTTTTGAAGAGCATCTTGCAATTTCTAGCGTCACCCTCCTATTACAGCTGTCCTCATCACATTCTCCTCTAACCTTCCAGCCCAGTACTCCTTCCTTCAGACTCTGGACTGGATTTCTGACTTCCTCTGCAGAGAGCTCCACACGAACCATTTTAAGTGGTATGCAATGGCAGTCTCACAAACACAGACTAGTGGGATGCAAGGACAGCATAATTAATACCTATGAAAGTGTCACTGCAGAAGGAAAAATGAAGTTCACGACAAAATTAACAGTTGCTTTTGTTCACTTACAGGCACATTGAAACTATTCTCACTTGCAAGTATTAGAATACTTGTGACATCACAAAAAAAAGCCCACTAAAAATAACAAAAAAAACCCCAACCCCACCATGTATGAAGATGTGACAGTAATTGAAGTGACACTGGAGAGGGCATCATGTCGCCTTGTGCTCTGGGAGGAGCAGCTGATTTTTTCACATCTTGTGCAAAAGGTGGTTTATGCAGCTAGTTTTATGCTTACAGGTAACAAAGCACTTGCTCAGAAACGGAGCGGACATGCCTGAACTACAAAGTATACCATGACTTTAGAAAAGCCAGTCGTGCTTCCCTGGTGGTGCAGCACTTTGTCCTAAGAACAGTTCTAAGTCAGACCTCAATCGTTTCAGGACACGAACCAGGGGGAAATGGATGCTCTGCAGCTACAGCTGAGCTCACATACCACAGGGACTGTGCCAAGCCACAGTCATAAGGCTGCGGCCTCCAGCATCCTTCCTCCTGCCACCATTGACCAAATTATCTGGAAAACATAAAAAAACCCGCAACACAGCTACATGCAAAATATGCTTCCTTGTAGTTTCTTGCTCGAACATCAGCTTCTAATACTTTTCTGAACTATTTCTAAAGATCACACTACCTCTACCCCATCACTTCTTTGTCTCAAAGGGTAGCTAGTTGCTTCACAAAGTGTTCAAGTGAGGAACGGTGCCATGTGACAAGCACAGTGCGGCTGCTTCCTCTCAAACATTAATCTTCAGGGGACTCATTGCAATCCTCCCAGCCAACACCATGCAACAGCTACTGCAACAGTTGCCAAATCATATTTTAAGGAAATTATTCTCTTCACCTAAGAAGATCCTTCTAGGTCTTCCATCACCTGAACAAAACGCTTCAACTTTTGAAGGGAGTTTTTGCATGCAAAGACCTAGACCAGTTACAAAATTACATCTAATTACTTCATCTAATTACTTCACTGCATTCAGTGTATTTCAAGTCACGAAAGACCTATAACGGTTTTTTGACAAACGGAAAAAGAAAATGAGAAACCCAGCAGCATTAGGATGTATATTTTGGAAAAACCTGCCTGAAAACAGACCATCAGGCTCATCTACATTGTCTCTGTGAAAAGCTAGAAAGACTAAACCATGTACTAAAATCACTGGTAACAGGGCTGAAAAGAGCAGACAACAGATAAACTTTTGTGTTTCCTCTGTGGAGCTGCTCCTACCACCAGCCATCATAAAGATAAAACTAAGTTGAACAGTGGTGCTGTCAAACTGCAATCAATTTCTATCCATACCTGGGAAAAAACCCCATTAAGTTGGTTTTTTTAAGTGACAGAATTATTCTTGCTGAAAACCACCTGTTCCCTTGATAATGAGGCTGAAGATTGAGGGCTGCATTTATTCTGAATATGCTGCATTTAGGATTCCTGCTCATGCTTTTGCATGAAATAACAAAAGCCATTTTTCCAGCACTCACTTCCGAGAACTGAGTGTTGCCTTAGAAGCAGTTAAACCAGTATAGTGAGCAAGCTCTGCAAGCCTATCAGATCAATAGTAAGACACATTTGAGGAAAAATATGGCTTGAAAACAGCATAAACTGTATTTATTTTATAAAAACTAGTATTTCAACACAAAAATTTACTATCCAGTAGATCCAATGAAACTCTACATCTGTCCTGGCTGTTGTGGCAATTTTACATAAGTCTCAAGTTCTCCGCAGAGAACACAAACAGGGCAGCTGATCCAAATATTATCATATTAAAAAAGAAACTATCCACAGAAGTCCTTTATAGGAGCATCCAGTTACTTCTTCGCGTAAGTGATTTTCATGGCGTGAGATGGAGTAATCTTGAATCCTTGGAGCGCATCTCGAGCAGCTCCCGCTTGATTCTCATTCTCGAACTCCACAAACGCAATGTCATGGCGCCCAGGCACTAAGCGTACTTCTTTGAATCCAGGAAACCTTTAAAATAAGGTGAGAGAGTCAGATAATGTTCCCTGGTTTGGTAATACATCTCTCTTCAGTAACTTAATCAGAAGCACCTACTAGTATAACTACTACTAGTAATGAAGGATTTAAAATGAAGGGGTTTACATGTCTAGTCCTTAGAACCACTCCTCAATTAAGGACCGTAACGTGGAAGCAATTTAATCAGTCTTGTACACATACAGAAGCAACTAAAGCTAGTTTTAAAACTGCTCCTGCTGTTGTAAAGTCTTCAATATTACATTCACCAGCTTAAATCTGGTGCAGATTGATAGTAGATAACTTACACAATCAAAACCAGCTTAAAAAATAAATAAATAAATAAAAATCGGATTTGCTTTCTGCAGCAAGTCATCAGAACTGACATCTGTAATCTTGGCAGTAAGACAAAGAACTGAAATGCCTTCAGAAGAAACTCTTATTTCTAAAGATTCAGAGCTTGCTAACCGAGAAAAAGCATACAGGGAACAGAAGAATTCAAAGGAGAAGTCCCTTCTATTCAAAACTTACTGATTAAATAACATGGACAGCATCATCTCATTTGTTTCCTCAGGCAAGTTATTAAGGAAAAGGATATAGTTTGGTGGGTTATCAGGCACCTGCAACAACAAAAGATCAAAGCTCAGAAGATTAAACACAGCTACCTGTTCCTTGGCATGACTACCTGAACCAAGACTCACACTTAGGCTTAGTTTTGCTCATAACACTGCTAGCCAGACTTCAGAAGTTCACGCAACGTGCAGCCAGAGCCTCCTGGTGCTTCCACAAGGATGTATTACTAGGGAGAGGCTCTTATTTCCACAAAAATCACAGTTCATACTGTCTTGAATGTCATATTTAAACTCAAGAGCGAATGCTGCAGTACTCTCAGCCTTGCCATGGGGTCGACCCAGGTGCCTAGGCACTGGCTGTCCAAGACACCTGTATGGCACTGGAAGAACCTATGAAAGACTTGCCTCCTTCAGGAGGAGCAGTGGGAGGCCAAGATAAATACGCTGCTCCTCTGCGGTAATACAGAAACACTGAGTGTCTGTGGGCCACTGAAACCCACAAAACCCACACGGTTTTACTAGAGTACTCCATGCAAATTTATGAATTAAAAACCCCATTAGATTTAAAGCTCTAGAGTCTTTCACAGATTTGCCTGCTCATATGAATTTGTAGCAAGCCACCAGGCACAGGGCTGAGTAGTCAGCTTGCTGACACTGGACTGAAAGGCTAGTATTTCCCCAAGGCATCAAGGGGATTACAAAAAGAAAAAGAAACGGGACACCACAACTTCAAACGTCCTAATAATGGTGCCAAGTAAGTTAATGCCTGAGGAGAACTACTTCCTTCCGCTGACCGAAATATTCCAGGCAGCACCATTAGAAAATAAACTTCTGAAGTTCAAACAAATACCTAAATACTCAAGTGTGGTGCTTCAATGCAAACCGACACACACATACTGTGTCTTGTTACAAACAATACCTGAAAGAAAACCCAGACTGGGAGCAAGACTGTTTCTGCTGTGGGTTATGAAAGCAGTTCTCAATGACAGTACTCAAGAGATGCAGAGCAGGAAATTCTGTAGGATTTGCCCTTCTGCAAATCCTGGCTCCTTGGCACTGCCATTTCCAACACACGAATCATTCAGAAGGTCACTGAGCAGACAAGATGAGTGAGGCGTAGGGAGTTGCTGCTACATCCCCCCTTTGAAAATAAGACAGTAATGGGAAAAAAAGGGAGCAGAGGATCCCCAAACTCCTGAAAGAAAGCTTTCAGGTGGATATTCCGGTCCCCTGTGTAGTATTCCTTCTCCTTTTCTACTACTAGAACAAATTAAGTTAAAGGAAATTTATTAATCATGAAAAAAAATAAGAATCCTTCAACAAATACTAAACACAGTCCAAATTTAAGAACCCAGTAGGATTTGTTAATAGTGCTGTTTTCTGTATAATAATGAGAAACTGCTGATTTTCATTTCATGTCAACTGATACAGTGAGATTTTGTTTCTTTGTTTACTGTGGTTTAGCTGCTAGACAAATTTCTCACAGCACAAAGAGGAAGCTGTAAAATATGTCCTGAAGTTTCTATGTGTAACAAACTATTATTCACAGAGAATAATTTTAAACATTAGCATTTTTAGTCACACACAGAAAAAAGCATTACCTGCTGATTCTGTGCGGCAGTCCCTGGGGCACCAGCTGCATTTGGTGTTGCTCCCTGGTAAATAAGTACAAAACAGTTTTACAAATGTGTCCTGGTAGAAACTCATGAGCACACAGTTGTGTTTCTGTACAACTCAAGAAGTGCGTTAAGGTTTTTTTAAGTTACAATCCAAGGAACATTGGTTGCTGATGAGGTACTTCCCAAAGGGAAACATAAAGCACATGAATTTTGCCAAACTCCAAAACCAGGCAATCGAAGAAAAGCATCAGTAGTATCTGATCTGACTAACGGCAGAGTCGGCAGACACAGCAAGTCACTACTACTCCACATAATAAAATCTGGCAGGGAGGAAGTAGTTTTGAAAATGAAGGCCTAGACAGGACATACCTCGTAGGAGAAAAGTAGGTGTTTTCACTGAGCTCTCCAGTCTAGCAAGGATAACCACAGCTATTACCATTATGCATAATAGCAATTGTTTCTTCGTAAGAGATCTGTACATAAGGACTGATTTTTTTATTAAATCCTGAGAAATCTGAATGTTCTATCTAGAAAACACTGCTTTCTCTGAACACTCTTCTCTCTCCTTGATACCACTTTGTGCTTTAGCAGGAAGCGTAGTCAAATAACACCAAATATTCAAACTCTATACTTGGATGTTCTCTGTTACACTTCAGCACATAAATTACCACTAAGAGTTCTTAGTTTAGGCCAGGCCAATGCTCAGCGGGGATATACTCCAAACCAACCCCTTCTCATCTAACTGCAAATCTATTATCTTGTTTGCATTTATTGCTCTTCAGTGCTTATAGAGCAAACAGGAAATTAAAACAGCAAAGGGGAAAGCTGGCTGGCACGTGAAGCTGGCATTAAAGATAAGCAAATACCCCTCCTTTCTTGTTTTTTAAAAGTCTACTTTGGTTTATTGAACCTTTGCCCCACATCTCTATCTTCATCTAATAGGAAACAAGGGGGGAAACAAAGCAAGGACTACATAATCAGCCTCCTCTCCTCCAACTTCTGGGGAGTGCTCAAGAGCACTAGATACCAATAGACAGCAAATTAGGGAACTGAGAAGTACCAACAGACAATACTTGGTCCTAAAACAAACAAGCAAGCAAATTTTAAAAACAGACAGACACAAAAGCTATTTTTTTTTTTATACAGAGAACCAGCCTACCTGGATAACCTTCTTATTTGCTGCATTCGCTGACTGCTCCAGAGTTTTGGCCTTCTTCTTTTCCTTCCTTTTTTCTTTATCAGCAAAAGTACCACGCATTTTAGAGATGATATCAGAGTCTGTTTTTGCATACTGAATGCGCTTTTTAAAAGGAAAAAAAAACCCAAACAGTACATTTTGCCGTTAGTAACACTGGCCATTTTGCACTTTCCTTAACTGTGTTTCTACTCTGCGTTTACACATTTTTTTTGCAGGAGCTTTTTATATTAAAAGTATTATTACAAACTGTAGGTATGCTCACGGCGTATCTAATCCTCATAACTCTGAACGTAAGGATGGAATTTTAACGCACTGAAATCAGAACACTATTCATCTAACAGCATCTTTTTAACACCTGTCAAGGTAACGGATACAAAGCAATATAAAGACAAAATTTGCACTAGCTTCTATCAAAAAAACCTGAGTGAGTTCTTTAACACCATTTTAAGAGGAGTTAAAATTCTACAGTGATTCCTCAGATCTGTGCAGAAAATTGAGTTCAGCAGAACTCTGACTTCTTAAACAGAAAGGCAAGTACCTGCCTTACCCTGAACAGGATTGTGTAAATGGTTTCAGCAGCACGAGGGTGCTGGTTTTCTGATCAAGGCTGCCCAGTGCACCAGCCAGGGGGGTCAGCAGATTCAGCTCTGAGCATACAGGGTGTAACATTACACACGCACCAATCCTATCGCTTCTACTATCACAGACTACCTAAGGACAAAGCTACGCTGCAGCTGAAGATTGTTCTAAAATGCTCTTGTTTAGTGCTTAGATTCAACGCTGCCTGCAGCATGCACACCCTAGGAGGGAAATACACCTGAAAGCTTATGAAGCTTTCATCTTTTATCTCCCGTTTTTCACTGAGCACAAAACTCTAAGGGCAAACATCAGAACTGAGCTGGCACAATGCCTTGATACAGATTTCACAGGAGAATCTGAAAGTGTTAATGAAAAAAGCTCATGGCTCAGCAACACAACTGTCTGTGCTCTCCTTAATGCTCAAAGTCAGGAGCTAAAAGCCAGCATTAACGTATCCATCCATCACTGAAGCCAAGTGGGCCATTTGCATGGCCCAAATAGTCCACAAATAGTTCCAGAACTAAAAGATGCCTAATTATCCAAGCAGGCAACGTGTCAACTCTTGTGCTACTCTGCATGTAATCAAATGCTCATTAAATCACCTTTAATCAACCACCAGCATATTCGCTTCACTTGCATTATAGTGAAATTCAGTTACTTGGTTTGGTGACCTGATAATGCACAAGCAGAACTAGCCAATGATTTAAAAAAAATAAAACACTGGTCACATCTGTTGATTTCTGGAAGCTAAAACTGCAGAGATCTTCACCCTACTCACCTCAAAAAGGAAGCATCATATTCTAGTTCTTTATTACGAATCTAACAGTAACTAAGGTTCCTGTCGAGAAAATAACTGAAAGCATGAATTACAGAATGAATTTAATTGATTCAACAGAAGAAATGAGTAAAATGGAAGTATTCAAGATCTTAAAAGCTTGAATTCAGAAAACCAGACAGCCATTACTTAGGAAGACTAAATGCTGAGTTCAGTCTCTGTGTGTGTTTTAACTATGGTCTCTCTAGCATCCCTCTAGCTTTATATAAATCCATATAGTCATCAGAATGTGACGTGACTGAATAACGGTACAATTACGAGTACAGGTGAGAGTTAATTCACAAGGTGTAAGTATCACAACACTGTATGGTACCATGGCAATTTTTTTTCTTTAAGAAGCTAACAAAAGAACTTACCATTGGTTTCCCATAAAAGGGAAAGCCTTGTAGCTGTCTCAAAGCATTGGTAGACGATCCAAGTTCTTTAAATATAACAAAAGCCTGCCCCCTCATCTTCATAGTCTTTAAAGCCACAATGTCGACCACATGACCAAACTGTGAGAATAACGCATACAGGGACCTCTTCAGTTCTGTTGACAACACAAAAAAATAGATTACAACAGGTTACTTGCAAATACCTGCTTCTACGGAGCTTGCTGTCCTTCGGGGACAGGCTTTTTTGTCAGCTTTAGCTCACAGTGATATGTTACAGGATGTTAGTCAAAACTGTTGCCTGAGTACAGGTTTATTTGCCCATTTTTTATAAGCTGGTGTTAATGCTTGGTTTGACATCTAGTGAAAAAGTTGTACTGTCATCCAGTACGTATATACATTTTTTCATCAAGTTATATATAGACACACACTCCTCACACATTCAAGTATATGATGCATGACAGCCATCAAAGACTGGTCAGAAAGTCAATACCGTAACACTCAACACTGAAAACAAGAGCATCACAAACCAGAAACTGCTAAGGCTAATTAAATCTGAAAACTTCTGTTTGTAACTGTTTAACCAATTCTTAGAATCACGGAATCATTGGGCTTGAAGAGACCTTTAAGATCATCAAAACCAACCATTCACCCCACACTGGCAGGGTCCCTAAACCATGTCCCTCAGCACCACATCTACACATACCAGCATCCCTCAATTGTCTCTATTGTCTTAGAGTCAGGGAATCATTTTGGTTGGAAGAGACCTTTAAGATCATCAATTCCAAGCTTTAACCCAGCACTCCCAAGTCACCAGTAAATCGTGTCTCTCAGCCCACATCTACACGTCTGTTAAACACTTCCACGGATGGAGACTTCACCACCTCCTTGTGCAGCCTGTTCCAGGGCTTGACAACCCTCTCTGTAAAGAAATTCTTCCTAATACCCAACCTAAATCTCCCCTGGTGCAACTCGAAGCAGTTTCCTCATGTCCTGTCACTTGTCACACAGGAGAAGAGACCAATCCCCATGTCACTACAACCTCCGTTCCGGTAGCTGTAGAGAGCAATAAGGTCTCCCCGAGCCTCCTTTTCTCCAGGCTACACAACCCCAGTTCCCTGGGGATGCCATTGGCCTTTTTGGTCACCTGGGCACGCTGCTGGCTCAGATTCAGCCGGCTGTCAACCAGCACCCCCAGGTGTTTTTCTGCCAGGCAGTTTCCAGACACTCTTCCCCAAGCCCGTGGCATTGCACGGTATTGTTGTGACCCAAGTGCAGGACCTGGCACTTGGCCTTATTGAACCTCAAATGCGTAACACATGCACGTAAATGAACCTTATTCACATAAAATATTTTTTCATATTCTGGATCCCAGTGTGTTCCCATATGACCACACTGTACCTTACATTTATTTTCGTTATTTAAAATCATTTGTCTACATGCCAAATTAAACACAAGTCATATTCAGTCAAGCTAAACAAATCCTCTGTATTGCACTATCAGTCTAAAACACTAATCCCACATTTGAAATGTTTCCGTGACAGAACAGCACTGCCTCTTGTTTATTCCTGTTGAGACTTGGTAACACCAACCCACTGCCACTTCCACCAGCTGCTCTTGACCAACCACAGTGCTGTACTTTTTTTTTTAAAAAGTTTTCTTATGAAAACACTTTTCCTTCAAAAACTGTATTAAAAAAACAAATCAAATCTGCAAACTTTAGAGATGATTTGAAGTTCTACACTGAAAAATTATGACCAAGCCATTTCATACTGGAGACTTACTAGTTTGCAGGGCACTTATGCTACAAGCAAAGCCCCCAGTTATGTTTATCCAGTAGAACCGTCTTGACAAGTTAATAAGTAATTTCTCAGCAAAGCTGTTTCCACTTCCAGATCTCTCGCTAAAACACCCTGAAGAAACATTTCAGTAGGTCTAGTCTGATCCACCCTCTCAGTTCACAATGACAATCACCGTGATCGCTTTAGACTGCAAGCTAAGCATGAGCATGAAGTGGAGGGTTCTATGCAGACACTGTATATTCAGCCAGATAAGGTCAACGGATTTTTTTTTAGTACACTGTGAGGTACTAAAATTCATCAGGTTTCTCCAGATGGCTGCAGTGACTGCAAGACAGTTCTCTAGCTCGATGTTGCAAAGCTGGCTGGCTCATGCCATGCCTGCCACTGCTGCATGGCACCAAAACAAATGAGGACGATATGGACAGTCCCACAATTCAGCAAGAAGGGTCTGCTGACCACCAGAACACAGGCCAACGCACCTCACCTCTTGGCGTCCATCAGATATTCTCAGTATTTCTACCCTTAGTTATTCACTGATAATCAAACCTAACCTGTGTGCAGATAGCTACTGAACTACAGCAGAAGAGCAATCAGGAGCTTTCTTAGAACCAAATACCTTAGAACTACTATTCTACATACGTTGACTTTTGCTTCATAACACACAGCCAGCTGCTGAGAGCCCAGTGCCCAGCCACCACTTGCATGGCACTTCAGAGAACCCCAGAGCCCCCGAAGGCACGGCACTGCCAAAACGCAAAGAGCTGCGCGAGTGTGTGACCAGGCATGGAAGACAGCCCCGT
>NW_010388767.1:0-1688 GCF_000710305.1 Buceros rhinoceros silvestris | reverse complement strand
TCCATGCTGCGCTGGAGAAAGGTGGAGCACTCGAACATCTGCAGTACGTAGATGACATCATTGTGTGGGGTGACACTGCAGAGGAGGTCTATGAGAAAGGTAGGCAGATAATCTGCATTTTGGTGGATGCTGGTTTGTGGCAACTTATTGTGATACAGGGCACTCGACCTCTGCCGTCGAGGGTCACTTATACACTCGATCTAATATAGATGATGCAAAATGGTGCTTTATTCTGTAATGAACAGAGTTATATATTCTCCCACTAAGCCTCGCCCATCGTGGGTGGTTACTGCATTCCTGTAACGTAAGCACGTAAGCACGTAATCCTCTGCCCTCCCACACTGCCACCCAGTGTTCTGCAACACTGCCCCATATCCACAGCAGCAAATTAATTTCGAGCCATCATTAAAGGTATACTTACAGATCCATTTCTTTACCCAGCAGCACTCCTGGAACTATAAGTGAGGAAATTTGTATTATTATATTCAGTACTAGAAATGAAAACTGGGAAGTAAAATGTGATGACTGGTGACACGTCTTAGAAGATGCTGCAACAGAAATATTAGCCAGTGTCTGAAATTCAGGGTTTGGTGAGGGTTTCCTAATTGGTATGGGGTTATGTTTATTTCAGCTGGGGCTGAAAATTTATGGGAGACAGAAGAAGCCTGAAAATCACCCCTCTGGCAAAATATGATAGTTATATCATATCACCAGGAGATTAAATGTTTCCTGGGTAGCAGCTTTGTAAGCTTTGTGAAAGGTGAAATAGGTTTGTTTCCTTCTTTCAAAGTCTTCCTGTGGTGGATCAACAGGTAGCTATCAAATTTCAGAGTATTTCTCAAATAAAGACTCAACTCTCTGGTGGTACAGGACATGTTTTTTACATCTAACTTGAGATTCCAGGTACAAGTTTGTGAATTAGTACAATTTGTTTTCAGTGATCCAGATTTTGAGTAACTCGTCCTGGCTATTCAAAAAGCGTCCTGTTCTGACTATGTTTCAAAGAAGGACAATTTTCATCTTTCAACTTTGGATGCAGCTGGTGTGCAGCTGCAGTGAGCTGGGAACATACAATTTTCTTCTGCTCTAATTTCCATGGGGAGGGCCGTGGTCCCCACTTCTACCTGGGCTGGGGTGTAGTAGAACCCAGGGGGAAGGGATAACGCTTTTGTCATTATGTGTTTCTTCTCGAATTCTGGGAAGCCCTAGGAAACATCAAACTTCAACAAATGTGTGCATACACACTAGGGTAGTGGATCCGTAGGTTAGTCTTTATTATAGTCTTGGAAAGAAAATTGAGGTCTGTGTGTCCAAGGGTAAAAATATTGCCTTAAACTTACTGCTTGTAATTTGTGCTCGCACAGTGAAGGTATTTTTTTGTTGTATACAAAGGTCAATCGATACACAAAATGCACCACACATGTCCTTTGTTTCTGCTTTCAAAATCCTAACTTGTGCAATACGGTCTCCCTTGTTATAAGCAAACGGGACTTCACCGTTATTGATTAACAGTACCTTTATCTCACCTCGGTAGTCAGGATCCAATACTCCAGCACCAACATCAATACTGTGATGAAGGGCCAAACCTGAACGCGCCGCAATCTGTCCGTACGTTCCTTCAGGCCACTCAATACTGAGACCAGCACCTATTGTGGCACGCGCACCAGGCGTAACAAGCCCAGCATGCG
>NW_010388766.1:0-10653 GCF_000710305.1 Buceros rhinoceros silvestris | reverse complement strand
GCCTTTCCATTTCCTACAAAACCCTCAATACTGCTTTGGTTTTCTTTCGTATTTAATATATCTCTGTTTGTTGAGTTATTAAAGTTTGTTTCAGTTTCCCAAAAAGCATTCTAGAGGTCTCACAAATTCTTTTTTCTCCCTTCCCCTGTCTCTGGTGAGATAGAGGATGGATATTATTGTTGCCAGACCTTGGCACCAGTGACACCCTTACTGCCCTATACAACAGTTTTTTGTTTTGTTTTGTTTTCTTTTCCTCTTTGTCACTGGTTATTTCCAGTGTTGTTACACGTTCCTTAAGCAATGGGATAGAGATGTTTTGCAGCATCCTGTCACTCAGGAGGGAATAATTTATGGCTGTTTTAGTTCTTTAGATGTTAGCAGATGTATTCATTCTCTCTCTGCCTCTGTGGCTACTGGCGTGCTTTCTTGACTGTCGTGACCTGATGACCCCCTGTAACGGGGGAAGTACTTCAACCAGACCTGAAGCAACTGCTGCAGCAGTTGGTGTGGTGGTTGGCTCATTAAGTGCTCCAGATAGGAACTGCTGCATATAAGCCCAGCATGTTTTAGTTTAAAGGAGGGGATTATCTGCTAGATGAGATTCTTTCTGGCATACTAGAGATGTGCGGTTGAAGTATGGAAGAGATTCTTGCAAGGTCTTGCAGTCTCATATAAGCTTTGTTATTGACAGTGCTTGACTATCTGTTGTTAGAAGCAAATTGTCATCTTTTTTTATATTACTTTTCAGCTTGCCTCCTAGTGGTATAAGCTTTCTGCATCTCGTCCTTGTCTCATGATACTAATGCTTCTCTTAACCATCAAAAAGTCTGTTGCTATGAGGTTGACTTGGGATTTGGTCATTTTGAAAGTTATGTATCTCCCTGCTTGTGTCTGAATGTTGCCTTCATGACCTTACACCGAGTCAAATATCACTTAAGCTATTTTTGGTAGCTGTCATTTCAGCAAAAAATTTTTGCCTGAATCTCCAAGCAACAGCATTTCACCAGGACCGTGAAATTCCCCCATAGTTCATTTCTGAATGATGGATTTTCACCTAAAGCTTCCTTTCTAATTAGAATCACATTTAGTATAAAGAAGTAGAAACAGGCTTAACGTTCCCAAGACTTTGTTTTCTTTTCCTGACTATTGCCTTCTCTGTTTGTTGTGGCATGTGGAAGTTAAGAAGGCACAGCTGTGTCTTCACAAATTATGTTAAAGTGCATAACCTAGTTAATCTTGCCAAGATACCAGCTGTCTGGTAACCTTTTCCTCCAGCTGAACATCAGGGCTTACTCCATGAGATTAGCTGCTGCATCCTCTATGCCTTTTGAGGGTAGGTGAGTTAGTACAGCAGCGTGGTGTAAACAGACGAGCAGTATAAGCAGTGTGCTTTGAACTTAGCTGGTGAATAAGATGCTCAGTTCAAGAGAACAGTGTTTATCAGCTGCTGCTTGACCGAGGCAGCTGAAATGGCTCTTCTGTGTTTGTCTTGGAGAGAATGGCGTTGGCCAGTCGTATGCAGTAGGAGTCATATTGACTCACCTGCAGTAGAGTATGACCAGCTTTGCCCACCATAATCCAGTGAGACATGGGTCATGTGATTGTTTCTGCTGTTCTGAAGTACCCAGCCTCACAAGCATGACCTCCTGTCTTCATCTAAAGGAACTGTTATTGCTGTATGGTTTTGCTAAGTGGATGAGTTGCACTAGACTAAGATAAAATGAGATCTTATGGCACATTAACTAATCTGTATTGGCTGTCTTGTGCATCTTGCTCATGCTCAGTGGTGAAATAGAATGTAACTAACTCTTATTTGAAGGAGCACTGTGCTTCTAGGCACATCTGATATTTGCCTCAAAGTAACTGTGACATATCTGATATGCTCTGTGTCCCTTCGTTGCCTGGCCTTGCAGTACCCCACTTGTCTTGGGAAGGCATTTCCTTTTCCAGAATGCAGCCGACAGCATGATTGATGTGTGCAAGGATTAGAGGTAAGGAGTTCAGGGCTGTCTCTGCCAGTACTTTGAAAACTGGATTAAAAGTTGAGGCAGAAGTTACTTGTCTTGTCATTACATCAGTGCTAGTAAATAAACATGATCAGGACCATTCTGTAATATAGTTGCCCACTGTCATGTTCTGTACTCTGAAATTATCTTTTTCTTCATGTTGGGCTAGAGGCAAGCCCTGTTTGGAATCGTGCATGACCAGTGCTCACCCTGAACTCTGCCTGAGAATTGTCTGGGAGACAGCGGGCATAGGCTGAAAGCCAGCTAGGGATGGCTCTGTCAAAAACTTCTAGAATTGACGGATTTAATTCCAGTGCCCTAGGATAGATGTAGTCTGAAAACTGTCCTAAAAAGATTTTTACAAATTTAGTTTCTTAGAATTAATAGGTTTTAATAAGTGTTATAGTTGGCTTCTACTCTAATTAAACAATTTAAATTCTGTTATCCTATTTTTAGGAGAATTTGTGATGGTATGATTAGAAAAATTGTACGTGCAGATTTAGAGCAAAAAAAAATTGTTCTGAATACTAAACTATGGTGAAAAATTCCAAGTTAATGAAAGTGTTATTTAATTCATTATGATTTTTATTTGTTTGATAAAGTATTTCATCTGCTTGAACAAGAAGTTTTTGATGCTTTTCCTGACCTCTTTCTAAGTTGTTTTTTGCAATTTTGAGTTCAGTTTGTGTTTATTTTATTATAATAGATGTTCTGTAAGGAAATATTCCAGTGCGTAGCATGAGCAAACTCAGAGCATTGACGTTTCAGGAAGGGTTGAAACACAAACTGCTGTGAATTTAAGGTTTGATGCTTTTACCACGTGTTCTGAGGAATGCTTGAATGATCAAGAAAGTTATAGGTGAGCATTGAGAAGCTGGATGCTTGGCTGAGAAACTAGTGTAAGATGAAGCGTAGATTACACCAGAGAAAGGTAATTGTTTTCTTCTTAGGTTTGATGGGAAAGGAGTATGCACTAATACTTGTATGTGTTTTAGTAAGATTTCAATATTGTTAGAATTAGAAATGTTGCTTAAATATTGAAATATGTCAGGTCCTCACTGGAGTGGAAACATGCCTCCTTCTTTAGAGGAGAAGAGGGAATAATTAACAGTCTGCAATAGAGTTAAGAGTTGAAGCCTTCCATATGATCAGTATTTGTAGAGCTGTAATGTAGTAAAAATTAGAGAGAATGTGAAATGGTTACCAGTTGTAAGTTGCTGTGGTCTGTCCTCTAGGCTTTGGCAGAGCTGATTATGAAAAATGCAAAAGTAATTTTGCTGGGTGGTTGATGGGGTGTTTTATTCCTCGTTTGTTTGTTCCAAACAGGAGTTTGTGAAATGTGGAAAGAAAAAATAGTTTCCTCAGGCAAGGCTTACTACTTCTGAAAATATCAGTGATTCGTATGGAAGAGGAATTTTGAAGCCTTTTTTTGTATGAAAGAAATTGTTCTCTCAGAATCGGGGGAAAATGGAATTTTTTTTTCTCCTTAAAGCAGAATAACTGTGATTTAAGACTTCTTCAGAAGTCCTTCAGAGAGCACTTACTTGTGTGCTCCTGTACATACAAACATATACCGTGGATGTGCAGCATTAAATTGTAAATTTTCGTTGGCGTGACCATATATATTCAGTTGATAAGTTCATGGAAAAAGGATTTTTCTCTTTTTTTAAAGCAATTTAAAAAAAATCTTAAAGTGGCATTTGTAGGTTAAAAAAGTCTAATTTTAATAATATTTGGAAACCAGAGAAGAAAAAGTTAAACCAGCCTGTCACTGGTACTCAGGAATTGCCAGTCACTCTCTTACACAGAGACACAGGATGAGACAGGAAAAGGACTGTCCATCATCAATGAAGTTCTTACAGCCTGTTGGAAATCCTGTGGTAGCCCGTGAATGTTTTCAGCCACCTGAGGGGCTGTGACCTTTCCAAAGTGGCGTGGGAATGTGCCTTACATTCCAGTGAATGGTAGGGAGCATCGGCACCCCTGAAATGCAGCTACTTTCACTCTCCTCAGGGCTGTGATCACCACCTCGTTCTGTCCTGGTGGAATACTCCGGCTTTTGATGTGGTTTTTTGATGTGGCTGAGTGCCACATAAACTGTTTTCAGCTGCATGGAGGACATACTGAGAATTTTGGATGCGTTTATCTAAAGTGAGCTCTGGAATAAATATATTACGCTGCAGAAGCGGTGTGAGCCAGTGCTTTGTGGTCCATCTACAGTGGCTGGTACCTTTTGGGGAATCAGTGTGCCATCTCACCGTGTGTGTAGAGCACATCAGGACAACAGATGAGAACAGCTGAAAAGATGGCACACTTTTCTACTGTGACGAAGTAACACAGTGGAGTGTATAAATGCTCTGTTACATGACCGGCTCACTCTTACTGAAGGTGACCAGAAGAGTGAGAGTGTGTGTGTGTGGTGTCACTAGGCATAGCTGAAAACTGGTCTGGAAGGGATCTTCTCACAGTTGGGTGGATTTATTTATTTAAATGCTGCTTATATGTTAGAACAAGAGTTTTCTCACTATGCCATGGTGGTTGGTTGGTGCTGTATGTGCTTAGTGTAGCTTAATAGCATTTGGCCTGATTGGTGACATTTCTTTTTCTTATTATACATGTGTGTAATAACTATTTTATACATGTTTTCCAGCACTGATTAAACCTGCTGGGTGCTTTTGCTGTGCAACTGGTGTATGGTATATTTATCTAATTCAGCTATAGGATATACAGATTTTTCTTTATGTTAACTTTGCTCTGGATACCTTATTTTAGGTTCTAACCCAGTCATTTGGTCACGTTTAATTTGTCTTAGGTCAGGTTATATATTGGTCCCCAGTTATATCTTTTGTGAACTTGGCCTAGCTCAATGGAGAACAGCCACCGTAAATAATAATATATGAGATGCAGAGTGACATTGGGTTACTGCTCCATCATTGTTTTCACTGTGATAGGAAGACAGTGAACTAGCAGTTAATGGGTTGCGCTGGTTTGCCTTGCACCCTTTGTGGGATTAGGCAAGTTAAACAAAAGCATCAGCCCTCTAGAATAAAAGATTTTAATGCATAGGCTGTCAGTGAGATTTAACGCTAACTTCAGTTTCAGTTAACTCTGTGGTAGAGGCAAGGGGGGAAAAAGGAAGGTTACCAAAGAGCATATCATGTATCAGTACATCAAAAATGAGTAATATAATGGTGCCCAGGTTTTGGCTTGAAGAACTTGAATTCAGATCATATGCAAAACCATCTGATTGTCCAGCTCTAGATGCTGCTGGTTGATTTAATGACTTTGACAAAAATTTTCTGCTAATTTTCTTCAAGGCAACTGAATCCCATAATTAGATGGAATTGGCAGCACTGTTTGAGTAATGTAAAAATGTAGCAAAATCACCAGGAAATGAAAATGTAAATAAACAGCAGATAAAAAGTATTGCTTTTCCAGCAAAATAGAATGTGTTTAAAAGACCAAAAGGGCAGAAAACCATCTAAAAGCTCTAGTGAATACATTGAACTGAGCTCAGAATATCATGCTATGCTGAAAAGCTTAATGTTCACTGTGGAGTAAGTATTATGCTCACAGAGCTGTATGTAGCAGGAGCAGTAAAGTAGTAGGACCATTATAAGTTGTACTGGAAGCATGGCAGACTAGGAGGAGCTAACCTTATTGTTAAGTGATATATATCTTGAGTTTGTACTTTTTTGTTTGTTTATTTTTTAATAAGCATTTACCTTTTTTTGCTTGGTAGTTTTCTGTAATCTGAAGTAACATCAAACACTTGTGGGAGCTGAAGTTGCGGAGATGACCTCCCAGCTGAAATGCTGCGATCGGATGGATACCTTGTTCCTCTGTTGCCAGCAGCATGAAACATGCTCTTCAGAGGTCATGTAGGGTAACTGAGTTTGTAGCAGACAAGAACAAAGGCGATGCTTTTGAAGAAGTCACAGTCTGCTTCTTTTATAGCCCCACTGTATTTTGTGGGTTAGGTTAACCTTTTGAAGTATGAGGAATGTGTTCATTGATAAATGAAATCTCTTCCTAAAGTAGAATACTCTGAAAATGTGTGAGTTTGTGACCACCGAGCCCTGGAAGAATGAGACCTCGTGCAACCCAGTGTTGACTGCTGACATGATACTCATGATTAAGTAATTTACAGACACTTCTAGAAGAGCTGATGTCTTTAGTGGGAAGGAGAAAACTATTGAAAGTGTGTTCTTGTCTTTGACTTTTCTCCCATGTTTGAGTTAAAATTACATTGCATGATTGAAAAGTCCTTATGGCATAGTCACTGCATAGAGTTAATAGAAGTTTGTAAATAGAATGGGGAAAATTAGTTGACCATAACTATTAATATAGATTATTATTAATTTTTTTTTTTAGAGAAAGTAAATAACAAGGCAATATAGGGGTCTTTATTTGACAAAGTTGTGGAAAGGAACACAGTTGTTTTTCAAAAAGGGTTTAAAAACTTTAAAGGAATAAGAACACAAAGTTCATTTTAGAAATCTGGATCTAGTCCACCTAATCTGAATTTCTTTAAGTGCATATCCTCCTTATGTGAGAGTGTGTTCTCAGGAGGAGGGACTTTCTAAATAGGTTTTGGCTTGTACTTTTCTGCTTACTGGTACTTGGCTTCAGCAGCAGGTGTGAAAGATGCTGTATCAGTCATCAGGTGGTGTAGGCACCCTCCCACAGTGGGGGCTGAACGGATCACTTCTGTAATGAGGTATTTAAATTCAGTTATCACTTGAAAACCTTGCTAAATGTCATAGCAAGTCTTGTAATGGGGAAAAAAATAATCTTTGCATGAAGAGTTTACAACTAACCAACAATTAAAAGATGGGAAGGATGAAGTTGTGTGTGTATTGGTAAGCATGTATATACAGGCTTCCATTGTCCTGCCTGAAGTGCCTTACCAAAGGTAGAATATCTGTGCTCAGCTGTACAGATGAGGGAGGAGATCATGTGGAAGGTGAGCAGAAATAGTAATTTTGCTTTGCTTTCCTTTGTTTGAAGAAAAGGAGGTATTTCACTCCTCCTTTCTTAGGTGTGGAAAAGAAGTCTTTCCAGTAAAACCAAGCTGGTGTGTGTTTGAGAGTCTGGGCTATGTTGGTTTTCCTATAAAGGGCTTCACATGAGGACTGCCCATGGACTGCTGTTACAGAAAGGAAGTAGAGAAAAGAGTTGCTTTGTTATCTCCTGAGTAGATAATGACAACATATATTTGTGTTACTAAAAATTGGTATTTTTTTGCTAGATGTTTTAAAACGGCTTTATGATGATATAACAGATGAGGAATTTTAGGAGCATTTCAAAACTTCCAATAACACTACCTCACTCTTCATGTCTAGTCATTGAGTGTTGGCTGATCTCCTGTAGGTAGGAGAAGTTGTTCTGGAGAAGTGTTTTGAAGTTAGGATACATAGATTGTATCTGAGCCAAAGTTAAAAGTGTTCCTTGCCTTTGAAATTTCTTTGCAATGAGTTGCTGTGATGCGTAGCTTTAGATTGAAGATCCGCTCTTACTCTATCAAATAACAAATAATTGTTCATTTATATCTGTTAGTGGTATGGGTACTCTACAATATATGCTCTTTTTCTTTGGTAAAAAAATGTAACTTGCCTGGTGCATGAATCATTCTTAGAAGATACGTTAAGTAGTGCTGCTGAGAGGTGTTTGTTGAAGGACCTTACTAATAAGTAAAAATAAAGTACCTAAGCACTGTTTACATGGACTTTTAAAAAATATGTGATGCTTGTTATAGAAGGATTGATATTATATCATATTTTGTTCTTCCTTGTGACAGTTATGACTTTTAAATATATTAAAATATTCATAGAATCAGCATCTTTGAGTTGGAAGGGACCTTTAAAGGTCACCAAGTCCAACTCATCTGCAGTGAACAGGTACATCTTGCAGTCTGCTGGTAATGGTGTAAGAGGCAAACCTTTATTTTGAGAAAGTGATCTTGCATGCTGTTTTTGAGGTAACATAAACACATGGTTGTGCTTCAATTAGTATGGTCAAGGCCAG
This sequence comes from Buceros rhinoceros silvestris, assembly GCF_000710305.1. Taxonomy (NCBI): domain Eukaryota; kingdom Metazoa; phylum Chordata; class Aves; order Bucerotiformes; family Bucerotidae; genus Buceros; species Buceros rhinoceros. Next base: position 2,620 of record NW_010388766.1, on the reverse strand, counting down.
ATGTCTATTAAGCTTATTTCATTAGGATGATGAACTTAGAGGAGCACTGCAAAAGTAGGTGGTGGTAGTGAATTTTAAGCACAGGAAGCAGCTGATATTCAAAGAGCATCAAGGTGTTTATTACAGAAACATAATATTAAGAAACAAGTCTCCAACACAGAAGACTCCAGCCCCGACAACCTGGTGATACTTCCCTGCTAACCTAAATAGATTTGCTTTTACTTCCTTCCTGAGAAAGAAATCTGCCTGTAGTTGTGACTACTGACTTCTTCACCTACCTTTTGATATTTTTTCCGTGATAGCTATAATAATTGTATTTAATATATGTGGGAAAAAAAGTAGTTGGAACACCTAGAATTTTTAAATTTGCCCCTAGTCCTTATTAATGGCATCTCTCTATAGGCTGACAAACATTCTTACTTGCATGTACTTTTTTTTTCATATTCACATTGCCTTTTACATGAGGGATCCTATTTCTAAAGATCTTTGTAAGGTTTGCATTTCATGTAATTAAAAACATTTATATTTTAAGTAGCAACAACAATTCTGAATGCTACAGCTTACCTCATAATTGTCAAATATTCTTGCAGAATGCTAAGTAATATTTGAATATCTGTCATTGTCCTGCCCATGTTTTTTATCAATTCCTTTAGAATGAAAGTGTGAATGTGCTTGTGTTTTTGTTTTCAGTACAACCGCTGAAGTCATGACAGTTGCACAGGAGTTACTGCTGGTGGGGTCTGGTCTGTTTTGTGGTTAGTACAGCATCATCCACTGTGGTGTCATATACAGAAAATGTAGGATATGGTTACAGAAACCGTATGATTGTGACATTTCCCCCCTTTAAAAAAAAAAAGTTTGAAATTCTTTTTGGTTGATCTGAATGTTGTAAGGCAATCTGTATAAAAAACCCAAAAGTGTAATGTCAGACCTAGTTACTCTGAAAACTCTCAGGTGGAGACAAAAAGGGCTTGAGTCTAATTGCACTCGCATGATATATTTTCAGTTTTACGATTGTTTGTGCCTTAGCAGTAGCAGAGATGTGCTTTGTGAAGAAAAATCTTGCATCAGTTTGCTTCCAGTAATACTAGATATTTCCATCTCAAAGCAAGAGAAAGTTATTCAATAGCCAGACTCAGAAGGAATTTTAACAGCGAGAAATTTTTTTGCAATATGGGGAAGTCTCTTTCCAAAGGAAGGAGTTGTATGTTTGGGATTTTCCATTTTCACATTTACAGTACCACTAAGAGCTTCCAGATTTTTATTTGCTTATGATGGAGTGCTGTGCCCATTCACAGAGGGGCCTGTGCTCCTGGAAGATGTCGAATTAAGACCCATGAGAATTTCAGTATTATAACACGTCTAAATAAGTGATTTTGAAGCAGAAGAAAACACAACTAAAATAGTAAAATATACTTGTGAGTCACTAGCATTCTGTGCTGAAGTCTCCTTCTCTTAGGGTAATAACAACAGCACCAGTTTTATTAACTGTTACACTTGTAACATTTCTTCAATTTTCCTGAAGCTCTGTGACAAATACTGAGGAAGAATGGGGTGAATGGTCTTTTGAGATTTGTGTTCACTTTTATTCTGAGTGATTTCCAAAATACATCAGCACAGATAAGTACTGTTCTGTTCCTTTCACGGGAATAAAAAGGTGTGCAAGCTGAGGCTGTCTGGAATGGGTTACCAGAAGGCAACAAGGAAACCTGGTGAGTTACTTCGACTAAATTTGTGTCTTTTATCTGGTAGGTGACATGTGTTTATAAATACTTTTAAAGATTAAAATGTTATGAATTTTATCATCCAAATATAAAAATGCTGACATGGTTTGCGTGGAGGCTTGACATTGGACAGGGCAAGTAGACAAGAATTATTTCCCCAAGTTGCTTGGGGCTGGTAGTCCATTGCTGAGGGAAGTTCTAACACTGGTGGTTGCTTCTTGCTAATTATAATTTAGAACTGTGCTTTCTTATTTTAGACATCTCTGTGAGAGAGTTACCAGTTTTCACACTGAAACATTTACCATGTGATTTTTTTTTTTTTTTTTTTTTTTTTTTTTTTTTTTTTTTTTTTTTTTTTTTTTAAATCTACTATCATGGTGTGTGTTGTTACCATTTAAACTTAACTGAGATGTAAAATTAAATTAGGTAAATCTAATAGGCATAAATAAAATGTGATGAGTTTGTAAAGGTTAGGTGATGCTGCAGATGAGCGTCCTGGGACATCTGCAGCCTGGGTAATTTGATGATCCAATTGAAGATTGCTGGACCCAGGAACAACACTTGACTTTCCATAGATGTGTGATACAGCAAGTTAAGAGGCATGCTAAATTCACTTCTAATAATAAATGTTCATTAATTGTCAGAACAAAAATTACCAGGACCTTTAATGTTTTTACTACGAAAATCTGCTTCTTACCGGGTCCCATGGCAACATGTTTCAGACACATAAAGCAGTGTCTGAAATCCTCTTCCGTCTATAACACAAGACTCTGGACACTATGTGCCTGTTATTGTTTACTTAAATGTTTTCACTTGCATTTTGTGGGAGAGTAGTAGCTTAGTCATATCAGTCTGAAGTTGTATCTGATTTTTCCTAGAAGAAATTTTATATATAT
>NW_010388765.1:5120-5403 GCF_000710305.1 Buceros rhinoceros silvestris | reverse complement strand
TCCCGCAGCAATCTGGACCCGCTGACAGAGACCGTATCCTTCGTGCCGGCCGCCGGGGAGGAGGCGCGGGGCCTAGCGCGGGCAGCGTGCTCCTTAACCCAGCGCCCCAGTACGGGATCCCCTTCTACCTGCAGTACCTGGCGCACTGGCCCGAGTATTTCGTTGTCGCCGAGGCGCCCGGCGGGGAGCTGATGGGTTACAGTGAGTGCGGGGCGACTCGGCCGTGCCGGGTCTGCAGTGCTGGCTGCCCTCCGACCGCGGGGCATAGCGCAGCAGCTGCCTC
>NW_010388765.1:4604-4949 GCF_000710305.1 Buceros rhinoceros silvestris | reverse complement strand
ACTGCGTGGCATAGCGCAGCAGCTGCCTCTCCTCGTGTTTTCCCAACAGCCAGCAGGGAAGAACAGGGCTTCGCAGCATCTTCCCTTTCGCAGGGGCCTCAGGGCATTACGCAGGACTCGCAGCAGTAGCTTTTGGTTTGTTGTCCCTAGTGCAGCAAGGACTTCGGGCTGTGGTAATGTCCACCCGGGTGTTAGACAGGCGAACATACGTGTGCGAGCGTTTCTGTAGTGCTGGAGTTGAGTCGCTGTGCTCAGCTCTGATCTCGCACGCTGCCAGGCACCAGTAAGTACAAACGCTGCTGGCCTTGGGTTTTGCGTGTCCTGGAAGGGAGAGCTCGGGGTCTG
>NW_010388765.1:2499-4472 GCF_000710305.1 Buceros rhinoceros silvestris | reverse complement strand
TTCTGTGGAATATCGGTATTTTTTTAGAAATCGTTCCAAATACAGCTGTTTATTTGTTTATTCCAGGTTTTTTCTCTTTTTGGGGGGGTGGAGGCATAATAAGGGTCTTTGCAGGCACCTGGGAAATAAAGTATTTAACATAGTAAACTTTTAAAGTATTTGTTGAGCAGTTAAGTTTCTTCATATCCACTGAGTTGCTTATTAGCAGCGATCGACGTGTTTACAAGAGTAACTTCCACTGTACTTTGGTGGAAGTGTGAATATGTGTTAGTGAACTCACTCTAATTTGGCTCTGATTAGAAAGGAGAGGAACTACAAAGAAGTGCCCCAAAACAACATTCCCTCCCCCCTTGCTTTTTTTTCCTTAAACACATCGTGTTTGCAGGGTTTTAGCTTTCTATTGCCAGACTGACAAAGCTTCCCAAGCTCTATTCCCCCCCCAGTCACCAAAGTCCCCAATAGTTGCCAGGATGGTGAGTTAGTTTTGGGCTTTTAGCGCTCCGTTCCTTCATTATTTTAGCGAGATCCTGAATTCTGCTCAGTTAAAGACTCACGAGAGTTGCTTAAAATTTGCATTTGCAAGTCATGCCTCCAACAATGAATTTACAATTTTTTTTCCCCACCACAGTCAAGAAACTACTGTAGTACTTGAGCAAAATGACATTTCCGGTGGTCGCTGAATCGCAGAGGGATGGCGTAGTCATCCCTGTTTGAGTCCTTCCCCCAGTCCTTGTGAAGTTTGTTTATCCGCCGCTCGGTTCTTTCGTAAGGGCGCGTGGCTGCGGGTGGTGGGTTGTTGCAGAGGTGCTGCTGCGCTGATGCTCTGTGTGTTCACAGTAATGGGTAAAGCGGAAGGCTCGGTGGCCAGGGAGGAGTGGCACGGGCACGTTACCGCTCTCTCTGTGGCACCAGAATTTCGACGGCTGGGTTTGGCTGCTAAATTGATGGAACTTCTGGAAGAAATCTCGGAAAAGTGAGTACTATGCTTCTCTTCACAGCAGACTTTCTACAGACAGACCCTGTCCGTGGCTTAGGTATTTGATTTGTGTGAAACAGACCCAGCACTCGGCTTTGAGGGGTGTTCTGATTTGCTGAAACTCCCTGTAGTTAGAGAACAAAAACGATGAACCTCTCTTGGCAGTTTAAAATCTCAGGGTTTCCCTGAAAGCTCACTTGCCAGAATGAGCAGGACGTAGCCTGGATGCCAGTAGAGAGACTGTATGAAAGGACCTTTTCTTGACAGGAAAAGAGCTTTGCAAAACATCAGCACTGTTTCCCGTAGGCCTTGTTACTTGTACCTGCAGAAAATTTAATTTAGTGTCAGATGAACCCACAGGGAAATGTCTCCGCCTTCGTGCTGGTAGGGCAACCCCTTCGTAGCTGGTAACATCGGAAAGTAGTTTGATGTTTTGAAGAATTTTCCTTGTGAGGAGCAGGGCTGGCTCCTGTTAGGCAGCTGAATTTTGGTGTCTGATCCCACACACCCCCCTCCCTTCCTCAAACACTTTGAAGGCGGCACTCCCTACACCACTACACTCTAAAATGTGGATTTTTAGGGGTTTTTAAAGTAATCTCTTACGGATATGAGTTACAGGTTACAAGTTACGGGTTGTTCTTTAGAAATACATTCACCTCCTTACTGTGGCGTGGGTTTTCTTTAATTTTTCCAAAGAAAGGGTGGATTTTTCGTCGACCTCTTTGTGAGAGTGTCCAATCAGGTTGCAGTGAATATGTATAAGCAACTCGGCTACAGTGTGTACCGGACAGTGCTGGAGTACTACTCTGCTAGCAACGGAGAGCCTGATGAAGATGCTTACGGTAAGTGCCTGAGGCAGAACAAGGTGAATGGAAGGATTCTCATGTTGATGCTTCCTGGGATTGTTTATGTGTTTTTTGGTTTTGTTTTTTAAATATGAAACAAGTTTCAGATAGTTGTCGATGACTGGGATTTTTTACGCTCCTTCACATAGCTT